>NW_010528172.1:17670-44435 GCF_000687285.1 Phaethon lepturus
CGTATTTCTTTCAGGGAGAAATTCTGCAAGGTCACCTCAATTTTAGATATTGCCCCTAGGTCTCACTTCTCTTTCCTTATTTCTCTCATTAACACATCCAGCATCCCATTGCCTCTCTGTTAGGTCACAGGTACCAAGCAGCTGGGGAAAAAGCAACTTCACCTTCTCTAGTGTTCTCTTAGCAACTGCTGGCTACTCTGGTGGCAACAAAGCTGTCCTGTGCGCTGAACCACAGTGCCACAAATGGGGACAAGTGAGGGATTTCATTCACAATCTCAATACTGATTGAAAGCAAAATGCTAATACAGCAACAGCCAATTTCACTTGCATGAGAATTTTCTCCCCACTGGCTGTCCGTGACTGGTTTTAATGCTGGTTTGCTTATGTACCAGAAGATGGCCCTTAGCAAACAGAAGAATCTTGAATGCTTATTTAAAGATTTCCTGGAGGTGAAGGCTCATAATGCCTGAATACTTGTGGGGTTTGGTATCTTGTTTGTTTGCTTTCCAAACAGACCACTAGTTGTAGCATGAAATGTGATCTTTCCCCAAAACTTACCTTTTTTCCTTCAGAGAAAGCAAGTTACATAAAGAACAGATCTTTTTGAGGCTCTTCAAAAAACATCTTAAAACACCACATAAGTCTGATCCATACGTGCATAAAGCAACAAAGCAATGAGCCTTCCTGCATTACATTAATGAACATCAAATTTTGCATTTAAAGATCCTTGAAAAAGAAGTAAAACTAATATGGACAGCTTTATTTGTATTCATCTCACTAAATTTTGTTCCCATAAATTTCAATAATCCTACTCTCTAGTTGGCAATTCAATGACCGATTTTTTTTTTTAAGCCCTTAAGTAATATCCTGTATCCTTCAAGCAGTCTTGTATCCCAGCACCCCCTTCTTCCCAATGCACAAGTAATACTTGCAGATGAGAAGAGTTGTTTATGTCATGTTATTTTATGGGCAGCTGTAACTCTTCTTCAGGTAAGTTCTTTCCAGCAATGCTGGCATAAAGCAAACTTCCCATTTCCACAAGAAATCCTACTGACTTATGTTCTCCTCATAGCAGCAAGTAAAAAGAATAAAAATACAACAGAGGAAATATGAGAAAATAGTGCAGTAGGTATACTGCTGACTTGGAGATAAAAATAAAGTGTTAGTACTTGTGGCTATAATCTCACTCTTTACACTGGGTTCAGATTCAGAGGATGTTTAGTTCTTAGGTCTGCCAAGCTTTCTAGCTCAGTCCACATAAATATTTCATCTGTCCCTTAGCTGCCTATCCGTAAATGAAGGACAGCAGAACTTTTTCTTTCTGCTTCTATCTTGCCCTTCTAGATGTTGAGATTTTGAAAAGGGATGACCTTCACTGTTTTCGCACAGTAGGTTCCTCACCTCAGTTGAAGGTTCTTTGGTGCAACACTGATCACTACAAGCAGAGAGAACATGAACTTATTTATATCAAAAAATAGAATAATATGGTTTTAAAACACTAACACACTTGAGAGACTTTACAAAAGCCACTAAGTCAATGCTATGTCACTTTTTCTATGCATATACTAGAGAAGGCACTGAATAAAAACATCTTCAAGAACCATGCTTGTTGCCTTTATTGTTGGAGCTTACCCCTATTCCTTTCATCACAAATAAACTCTCCAGCAACTTCTATAAATAGCACTGGTTTGGGCATAAAAGCTATGATCTCTACAGAAGAAAAAAAAAAAAAGTATCTTTAGTTCACAGATGCCACCTACATCTTGAGTTAAGAACAGTGACGTTTTTCTGAATTTACTCTTGCACTGTCATGGCAAGCCATGTGTCTCTTCAAATTCTCGCTCTGAGCAACTGGAAGCAGATATTATCTTGCAAGTACTTCTTTTGAGATAAACAAATCAAGTATAATAAAGCTCAGAAACGGGGAAAATGAAGACTCATGCAAAAGCTCCAATTTTTTCGTTTAAATCAAGGACCAACTGAATACGCAGCCAGGCTGTGAATCTGTCTTCAGCTAGTATAAATTACTGGTATGTATAGTCTAAGCCTCCAGGATAAACAGACAATTCTTGAACAATTCATATCCAAGCAAGTCTTCCAGGCTTTTCTGAAGCCAGTACCTTGTCCTGGGTCCTCCTCCCACCACCTCAGCATATGTACACCTACAACACATAGGCACGCAGCGCTGTCAGCAATCAAGTGGCACTGAATGAAGCTATTTTACCCTCTAACAGAAATGAGCTTGTCCTCAGAGGCTTGGATTGAAGATGCTGCTTAGATGCTGTCTGTAGAGTAGGATTCTTTTTGGGTGTTCTCACCATTAAAAATCTTCATTGTTAACTCCTCACCCTTCAAACAAAGCTCCCTCTATTCTTGCCCTTAAATCAGAAGGGAGCGACTTTCTAGCGAAGAAAGCAAGAGAGTTAAGGACACAAAGAGCCCACAACAGGACAGAAAATATTAAGAAACAAAATAAAAATCCACAGTGTATGAAAGACATACTGCTCAATCTGTTCTTCGCTGTTAACAGATTGTTAATCCCGGCACGAGAGAGCGTGGAAACAGCCCCGTGGCTGTGAAGAGCAGGGAGAGTGCCCCCGCTTGCCATCCGCACACAGATACATCTGCTCGAACCCCTGCAAAACACATCATGATGGTTTGCAAAGAAAGCTTAGGGATTCAGCTGCCCAAACTACTGGGTAAACTTTATAGTCAAATTACAGTGGGGTGACTACAGGAAAGGACTCAAACATGATACAGAGGAGTTTTGTTTTGATATCAAAACCCAAGTTTCTGGGCTCCAGATACTGTCACAGCCCACCTGCCCGAAGCTCCCTTGGTTCAGAAATGAGCAGCTTCCCAGGCCTATGCGAGCACAGCTTTAGAAAAGTTGGATCTCAGAAAGCAGCGGCGTTATTACAGTTATATATGGGAGTATTGCGTCATATGGTCTTCCAGGGAAAAGTGTTACCTTTGGGAGTTCATAAGAGTCTGGCAGAGCTTGAAGGCTACACCCTATTAGCACGTAATGATCCTACTAGAACCCAAACATTTTGCTTATTCACTGTTGCTGAGGGCTGAGCAGAAATGAAGGAGGGTGGGAGCATCCCTCTAGAAAGGGTTTGGAGCAGGGGTTGGGCAGTCCCCGGGGAGAAAACCTGGGAGAGGTGCAGCGTGGGGTGCATGCTTGGGTGGATCCATGTTGCTCCACTACGAAGTGCTTCTGTGAGGAAAGCCAAGCCCCAGGATGGGAAATGCAGCCGATACAGCCACCAGAACATGCGCATCGACAGAAAAGCTCAGAGGAAGGACTGTGTCCACCCATAAGAAGCTTTGCTCTGAACAAAAACCAAACAGCCTGAAAAAAAAAAAACTCAACCCCCAAAAAAACCAAACCAAAAAAAGGCCTGACAAGTAAAGTAATCCCCATGCACCCTGGCCTCTTCCCTAAGAAGTAAAAGGGTGTAAATATCAGAGAAGTAAATGTAGCGTTTAACTCTGTATACGTGGTATTACCTTCTCCTCAGTAACATTTAGGCTTTTTCACTATGACATTTATTCTGCAACATCAAATATTTTCACTTCTCCGTTTACCCAAACTGCAAGTTTTGATTTGTGAAGGCATTGCTACAGCATACAACAAAGAAACATAACTAATTCGTACTATTTATTGTATGGTAAGAGAAAATTGATAGAGTATCAAGTCAAATGGCCTGCTGGACATTACAGAAAAACCAAGCAGCGAAACATTAGACCAAAACTTCACCTCACGTTACTCACTCAAAACACCACCGCATGGAGCTGAGCACATGGCAACATCCTCCATCATTTTTACATGAATAAAATTAGGTTTTGGCTAATAACACTCACGTTTCCACTCAGCCCACTGTACCTCCTCAGCTTCCAAAAGGGCTCAGTCAAGCGCTTCGGTAGCTTTGCATCGACTTGGGTTTTACGCTTCCTCTTTTAGCCCCCCCGGGGCTGCCCCTGCAGGATGGCACCTGGCCGCTGCCGGGGCCGCCCTCCTCCTCCTCCTCCTCCTCCTCCTCCTCCCACACGGGTCATGGCATGCCCGATGACATGCAGCATGGGATCGGTTTGTCGGAAAGAGCCTGTTCCTGCGCGGGATTTCTGGCCGCCTCCAACAGCCGCAGCCGAAGGCTGGTTTTCTGTCGGAAGCACCAACGGCGGGAGCGTTGCCTTCAGCACGAGCAGTGAAAATACCCTCAGCCCGCCACGGGCATAGCCTGAATGTTATATCCCACCTCTTCTCTTAAAAAATAAAAAAGAACACAAACAAACAACACCCACAAACACTACCTAATTAGTTAGAAACAATTAACAGAGAACATACACTGCCAATTTAACGATCAATTTTCACCCCTTTTATTTTCTGGGTTTTACTTGAGGGACTAAGCATTCATTTTGTCCATTCAAAAAGTCTGCCTTTTTATTACGATTAGATGCTGAGCTGTAGTGTATTTACAGCTAAATTTATTGTCATATTCAGCCTGGAATTGGCCATTTGGCTGATTAAGTTGTACCATGCAAAGGCACCGTGACATGTACTATTAAGAAATGAGAAATGGCAGATGGGCATTTCCAAAGAACCATCAGCTTTGCAAATGGTAATGCTACAGCTGAATATCATCTACTAAAAACGGTTATTGAAGGTAAGGATCCAGGCTCAACATCCTCCCTGAATATGCTGGAGCGTTCTCTCCCATGACTTTGGGAAGGAGAAATTTGCCATTTCCAGCAATACGCTACTTCATAAAATAATTTTAATAATAGCATTGGCCATGATGTTTCTCTAAATCTGAACCTTCTTTCGCCCTCACCTGCACAAGACTTTCCTCCAGGCTCTGGACTGTCATAAGAACAAGTGGACCATGCACACATAGCCAAGACTACATCTAGACGGAAAATTAAAGGACTTTTAAATTGAATTTAAATTAACTCAATTAAAATTAATGAAAATGTAATTTAAAATTAAAAATCAAAAGAAACTCCTTCCAGATCTGTGTAATAATTTTAGGATGGAGCTTGATATGAATGGTATTAAGTGATGCAGTAGCCTGCAATATCAGGGGACTGAATGCCAGGTCTGTAGAAGAACGTTTTCTGAGCCCAGTGTCTCTCGAGGTGTTTCACGGGACACCGCACCACCGCATTTCCTCTGGAGTCCTCCAGGCTTCTTTTCTGCCTTTCTCTGCCTCCACATGCGCTGAGCTCCCGGTGGCTTCACACAGCAAGGCCATCTTCTGGAATTGACTGCCACCCGAATTCTCCCGCTCTCCCCCTTCGCAAGTGGGCCAGTATACAGTACTTCATCAAAGCAAACAAACAGGCAAGGAGGTCTTCCACCCCAGTTAAAATAAAAATTTGAAAGGAGAAGCATTTAAAATATGAAATCCTTGGCCTGGGTGAAATGCACCTCTAGTTGTGTAAGGACTGCCACAGTTCAATTAGCAAAGGCAGTTACAGATTAAACAGTCCTTCAACCAGACATTTGGAGAGAACTACCTGCTTTCTTGAGATGAAAGGAAAGAAGGAAGAAAACACACTGTTTCACCTACACAAAGTTTGGGATCAAAACTTAAAAGCCGACCTCTGGGATTTGAAGAGTGACCTAAAGTAGAAAGCATCGCTGTTCTAACCACTGATCTTAAGGACAACAGAAAAACTAGGCTGCGACCAAAAGCTATCGCTCTCACATGGCACCTCCGCTCGTGAATTGATTTTCACAGTTTCTCACTCTCCTCTAATTCTGTTAAAGCATTTAACCCTGAAGAGGAGACTCCCAAGCTATGCATTACTATACTTAAAACAGTTCCACCGAATGCTACTTACTGAGTGTAACATATTCAGATAGCAAGCTCTTACAGACTGAGGTTGTACCTTCTTCCATGTATTTTTGCTGTGAATACTACCCGTACTCCAAAAATTGCACATGCTAAATAAAATATCTAAGGGAATACAATGGAATGGGATCTGTTACTGTGTGCCGAGTAAGGGGCATTGCAAAAAGCAATCTGTTTCTCCCAAGAATTAAGAGAAAGTAAGAGTTGTCCATGAGTGACACAGTAACCTTGAAAACTGATAAAATAAGAACACATACATTAAGAAAATAGCAGAGAATTTATGAAGGCCAGACCAGCTTCAAGATGCAGATGAAAACAAAACCAGAACAGAGGGGGATGAGAACATTCTGCTACATATTCAAGTGGTATTTTTTAAAGGAAATGTTTATCTGTAATTGAAAATCATGCAAATAATGATGGCAGCAATGTGGGAGACCTGTGTTAATGCATAAATGAGTTTTCAACTGCTTTCAATATTAATTACATTATATACTTATTAGAAGACATTTCAAACCTGTTTTGCTGTTTTACCTTGAGCCTCAATTATAATTCTGAGGAAGAATTATCTCCTGCTACCTTCAGCAGCAGATACACCAGTTATCTATTTGGTGCCAAGTAAATCACACAGTTTTATTCATAATAAAGAAAACAACTTCAAAGTGCAGTTGCTTTGGCTTCACTCTATTTTTCATTACTCTTAACAATTACCTTTTACATACACTTACTATCTAAGAGTGGTAAAAGTTTTTCTTAAAATACTTGCATACTGTGAAACAGAAGAATGGATGCAGTATTTCTGTAATGTTAAAATATTTCTATACAAGTTGCACAGACATAGAAACATATGTCACACTCCCCAAAAATAAGATGTTTAAAGAAGAAGGCCAGACTAGAAGGAATGCAGTGGAGCAATACTCCAGCAAAAAGAGAGTTAAGACCTTAAGCACATAGACTCTTAATCTATCCTTTATCAATTATTCCAAGAGCTCAACAGAATCTACTTAAACACTGAGAAGACAGAGTAGTGCAGGTGGGTTACTAACTTCTAAAATGTACATTTATTACCCAGGGAACCGACAATAATAGAATCACGGAAAAGTAAGGCTGGAAGTGCTCTCATGAAGTCCATTCCCCTGCCCCAGGGCAAGATCACCCATACATAAACCATTCCTGACAGATATTTGCCTAACTTGTTCTTAAAAACCTTCGGTAATGGAGACTTTGCAACCTCCCTAGGCAACTGGCTGCAGTTCTTAACTATCCTTACCATTAGAAAGATTTTCCTAACGTCTAACCTCAATCTCCCCGCCACAGTAAGCTTGTCTGTTACTTCGTGCTTTATCCCCAGCAGAACTGGAAAACAGTTGCTATTACCTTCCTCTTTACATGAGATTTCCATATACTTTTAAATGGTTATCGCATCTTCCCTCATTCTTCCATTCTCTAAGCGAATAATGGCCAACTGGGTCATATGAAACCTGCTGCAGCAATTTATCTGGTCTCCCATGGAATCCCCTCAAGGAGCCTCCCTATTCTAGAACTACCACCCCCATGCCAGAGACATCTCCATCCAAAACGCCAGCAGTTAAGCAAAACAAGATGCAGGGAGAGAAGCCAAATTGGGCGGCAGGCTCTCAAATCACCTTCCTGCAACGAAAAGTGCCATGCAAAGCAGCAAGAGTCACTATAGAAGAGATGCGAAGTGGGGAAAGGTACCCACCCCAGAGAAGGGCAGACAAGGAGAGGAAGGGTTGAGTCTAGAAAAGAGGAGAAGAGGCTTTAAGACAACCTGGAATCAAGTTGTAGTGAGTTGGTCTGGAAGTGGGAGAGGTCTGGAAACAAAAGAACACGAAGGAAAGCAGCGAAAAGCAGGAAGATTATCAGAAGGGTAGGAAATCTGGAAGAAAAGTGAGGCCAGATGTACAAATGGGGAGGAATGAAGGAGCGTCAGTACAGAGAGAGGGGATTTGGGCACTGATGAGGGAAGAGGCGGCTAGAGGTTGCGAAAGCGTGAAACACAGGACAAGAAATGCAACAGAAGTCCTGAATGCCACCAGGATACAGAGCAGAGGTGGAGGGACTGGAGAAGCTCCACCAAGCTATCTTCCTATGAGCATGAGGATCTCTTAACGGATGAGTTCAGTTTCTCTGCTAAAGCACGGGGAATAGCAGCCAAGCTGTGGAGTTGCTCTTTGGGAGTAACTTGGCCTCTCTGGATATGGCCCAAGGTCAAGCTTCAGCAACAATGACCTAAAGACAGAAGGCTGCAAGCGATTACAGAAAGATTTGAGGGTGCCATCACTTCCACAGGGAAAGGTGTGAGGGAGAAGATAGGAAGCTGTAACAGAATGGGATCAGAAGGTGACAAGAAAAGTCAGTGCTAGACTGAAGGGCAGGGGCCCACTGCACAGAGCAACCTCTTACTATTTATTCTGGTTTCCATAGTGCCAGAGCTAATAATCCCTCTAGCAGTGCTGAGGGTCACAGGGCAGGAATACCTCAGAGTCAGCCCAGGTCTGACAGAGCTTGCGCAGAGATGGAGCTAATAAAATCCTGATGGATCTAAGCTGACCTCGCAAGGGCAGGAGGCTTCATACACTGATTCCTAATCCATCCCATAGTGTTCCACTTATCCTTTGACCATCCCGGATGTCCCTGTGCCATACGCTCCCCAATGATGACGGGGCTTTGAGCAACCTGCTCTAGTTGAAGATGTCCCTGCTCAATGCAGGGGGGTTGGACTAGATGACCTTTAAAGGTCCCTTCCAACCCAAACTGTTCTATGATGGAGAGCTGATTTCAGAATCACACTGTTCTCCTAAACCTCTCAAAACACACACTGGTGAAGAAAGTAGCTAATTTAAAAAATAGACCTTGGCTGTCTAGTGTCCCCACCACTGTTACCCTACCACTGGTGCAGCACTGAGAGTGGCCAAGGCAGAAGGTATAGTATTCCATGGCAGCTAAGAAGTGTGCAAGTGAAGTGGTCCTTCTGATCATCACACCAAAGCACCGCTGTATCATGGCCACATCTTGCCATGTGGCTCAGTGCATCAGACACGTGCCCCAGCATAAATCCCTACTGCTTTGTGGGAACCTAGGAAAAACATCTTCAGAAAGTTTGAGAATTACTGCTCTAGTCTGAAAAAGACCATTTTTTCAATTCTCAAGGGTCATGTTGTCTAGAC
The DNA here is from genome assembly GCF_000687285.1 of Phaethon lepturus. NCBI lineage: Eukaryota > Metazoa > Chordata > Aves > Phaethontiformes > Phaethontidae > Phaethon > Phaethon lepturus. Next base: position 26,723 of record NW_010528172.1, read on the forward strand.
CTCTGGCCTTTCCTTTTGATTTTCTCTGGATGCTTCCAGCAGGTCAGTAGAGCGCTGCTCAGATCAGAAGGAATACACCAGCCACACAAATGCTAAGTAGAGTGGAAAAATAATTTTGCATATCTTGCATACAAACCCCATCCATATATTCTAGCACAACATTTATGGCATAGTATTGTTGATTCATAGCCATTTTCTGAACTTTTGCAACTGCCCATCTGTTTTCTGCAGATCTGCTGCCTCACCAGTTATTCTACATTTTGATTTGCACAGCTGATTATTCCCGCTGAACCACAATTTAGAACTTGTCCTTGATGAACTGCATCATATTTATTGTAGATCAGTTCTCCAATATACCACATTAATTTTGAATTCTAATCCTGTGCTCAGAGAGTTTACATCCTCTCCCTGGTTGGTGTCATCTGGAAATTTTGCATGCAGATTCTATCACCATTAATTAAAATATTGAATATTTTCAGGCAATCTACGGCAGAATCCCACTTGACATATCCTTCTATTTTGACTATGAATCACTAGTAATTATTCTGAGAACAGCCTTCCAGCCAACTCTGTACCCACCTTGGAGCCCATATTGCCACCTTGTTTATGAAAGTGTAAAAAGCCTTCTAAAAATCAAGATATACTATTTCTCTACCTACAGGGGAAATTAGGCTCCACTGATAAGATACTTTCTGGAAAAAAAATGCAAATTCATTTATCATCTTATTATCTACAGGCTATTTGTTAAAAAAATTGGTCGATTATTTGACCTTTTTTCTACAAGAATTTAAGATAAGCTATCTATTCCAAAGGGGAAAAAGAAGGATCCAGGAAAGTTTACATACAGGTGCAGTGTTTGCTCTTTCACAACTTTTTTTGAACCTAGACTGTCCTCCAAATGTTCTCTAGTGTAACCACTAATTGCTCAGACATTGCTTCAGCTATTTCACCCTATGTTGCAGAGGTAATTTAATAACCTCCAGCTTGTTCTGAAATACCTATTATCCTATCTCATTAGTTTATAATCGGTTCCATTCATGCTCTAGTTGTAATTCTTACCTTTCTCAAGTCAGCCTTTTTGGCAAAGAGTGATGCAAAAAACGTCATGAACTACTGGTCCACTCTGCACTATCAGATCATGAGTTTTGTCATTCCGTCTCAACTAGTAGTCCAGAAACTCAGTCTTCCTCTTATTACTACTGAAAACATAGCATGTTTCCTTGTTACCGTGTCCTTTATCAGTTGTACTTTGTTTTGTGCCTTGCCCTACCTGACTGGGTCCTTTGCATTCTTCTAATGTTTTTTTACACTCATCTCTAGTAACACACCTAGTTTCTACTTTCTGTATGAGTCCTCAATTTTCAGATCATGCAATTTTGCCTCTTCTTACACTTTTTTATTGGGACGCCTTTTATTTGAGCTTTTAATAGTCTTTATTGTGATTGGAAAAGAAATAGTTCCTTTAGAAATTGCCAGCCTTCTTGAACTTCTTAGGCTTGTTTCTCAAGAAATGTTACCTATCAGTTCTGTGAGCTGAATGCCATCTACTTTTTTCCATACTATTGCTTTTATACTCAAGATCTCCCTTCTTGTCTTCTGAAGAATGATAAGCTCACTCTTTCACGATTGCCATCACTCAAATTGCCTTTTACCATCATAGGCTCAGCCATCTCTTTCCTAATCAAGCCTAGAAGCACTTCCCTTCCATTGCCTTTTCTACATCCGGTAATCCTGAACCTATTATACTTGCATGATCTACTGAAATTAGTATTTAGCCAGTAAAGTGAAAAAGCTCTAACCATAAGCTATTGTTTGGTAATACATGATAAAGCGACTGGATGAGTCCATCTCTTGGAACAGGAGCCATCTGCAAAAAAGGCCAGCTTTGGCATTTGTGCCAGTAAAATGAGTGTATAGGATCAAAAGATCTCCTGGCCTTAACTGTAAGCTTTTCCAGGTCACAGTGATTAGCAAGCTGAAAAGGAGGTTTACGAAACACTCCGAAGGTGGCTACACAGAGGCATCGTCCTCCCAGGCTTCTTTTGCCAGCACTCTATTCCGTTGTAAATGGAAACGATTACTCTGACGGTTGCAATAGCTGCAGTCACTTAGCATGGCTAGATTCGGTGTTGACACTGCACAGGTTTCAGATATCAAAGCTTTTTCTATACAAATTAGTTCCCTTCCACATGTGGTCATGCCCGCTCTGCTGCTAGCAGCTACTGTTTTCTCCTACAGCTAAACTGGCATTCCAATAAAACAAAAGGAGCAGCATAGCAAGGATCAGAGGAGCAACCACATGCACCTGCCATTACCCTTTTATTGCCACTCTTAAATTAGCGTAACACGGCCCAATGAACTTCTCTGAGAAATATATACCTACCCAGTGTTTACCACTGAATGCATTCGATAAATCTAACAAGGAAAAGAATGATCTACAAAAAGCAAATATGGGTATTGGTTTGATACAAGTTGGAAGGAACAGAAGTCCTTGCCTTCTCCTCATATAAACAACGATATTTCAATCTGTTTCCTTCACAAGTCTCCTGCCCGTTTCCTTTACAAGTTTCCTGAACGTATGGTGCAATTTAACTCAATGTTTAATAATTCTTTAGTACAGCTACCAAGACTCAGAAATTATTATTAACATCTTTACCCGAGAGGAACTCCAAAAGAATATAAGAATGCCTTACAAAAAACCAAGCAACCTTCACTCTGTTGAAGCCTCCAGAATAGGTCTGAATCTGCTGGGTTGTCACCACAATCTGACTTGCCTTGGGCTTCCAGGGATCCCAGTTTCATCTCCCTGAATTTTATGCAGCACTATTTGCCAGGTTTCTTCCACCCAGCCGCAGTCACAAGGTTACCGGTTTTCTGGCCCCTCGCTGCCCAAGCGCCCTGATCGCAGGGCCAACAACCCCTACCTGCTGGGAGCCTAAGGGATAGCAGATGCTGTGGCAGAAGACTGTAAGGCTGGAAAGAAAATAATATAATATTGCAAGGGCGTTAAAGCTAATACGGTTTTCAGCAAAGGAGAGAACGACAGAAAGCAGGGCAGGTAAGGAAGAGAACAGATATCCACACAGCAGGTATTTTGGTGGAGAGCAAAGGAGTGGCAAAAACTCCTAGGACTGAGCCAAGGGCTGGCAGAGGTCAGCGAGGAGGAAGATGCACAAACAGGACAAGAACGGCCGTGTGGAGCTGCAGAGTGTGCTGCCAGCCGGGCAGCGGCAGGCGGGCCCTGTGGTGGTCCCAGACTTCACATCTCCCATCAGCGCTGGAGCACATGTGGAGAACAGCTTCCCTTTTCCTCTCCTTCAAGACGCTCACTGACACGCACGGAAACCGTGTTGTAAATCAAAGCGACGCGAGGCAACGGAGACAGTTCAGAACTGCACTACCACTCCAAATCGATGTGCTGGTGCGGACAGGCGGACACAGAGCTGCCACCCCACTGCAGCCAGAAGGGTGGGACCAGCCTCTGAGGATGGATCTGCTTTGGGAAAGGACAAAGCGGGAGCCTGCCCACAGGGGAATGAACGGTTTTGCTGTTCCTTCCTGGGAAGAGCTCCTAGAACAGTGAGCAGCCCAGGGTAAAGCAGCTCGAGGCAGAAAATGATCTTCCCGTAGATACAATCCGGTAAACTTCTTCTAAAGGCAAAAATTTTAAACCAAAAAAATAAACATCTTGCCCAGCACTAACCTTCACTGTGGTACTAATCCATTACCTGGACCCACGAAAGCAAGAGGAATATCCAGTTGATTTTCTACCCATTTCTACCCATTTTCGGCCAGGGTCTCAGCTGGCCCGCAGATGTGGAAACAAAGCAGCAGGATCTTCTGATCCCTGTTTCCTTCTCCCACCTCTCAAATCCGAAACCAGTCCGGACAGGGACAGCACTGAATGAGGGGACTTTACACTAGAGGGAGCTTTCCTCAGAGAGGCGCACCTCCTTGGCACCCTCTTTCTCATTACACTATTTTCAACATATCTAGAGGGAAACGCATTGGCCTCAGGTGAAACAGTTACCGTTGAAACCCTCCAGTTTCGGCAGTTCAAGCATCGCAGCACATCAATGCTGCGGGGTGGGAAGGGAGTACAAGGAGAATGTACCTGGCAAGTTCTGCCCTGAAATGTGCTCTGGCTGACGAGGTCAAGTTCAATGCTGACATGTTTCTGAGAAGCCTCCTGATATGAACCGCGTCCACCCTGTGCCCTCGTCAAACTCCCATCTTGAACACGACAGCAACTGAACAGAGTACATTTTATACTGACCCAGGGGGCCGCTCGTTGTTAAGCTGTTAATGAGTAATTTAACGATGAAAGCCGAGATACTTTCCCTAAGGCTGCGGCCATCCATTTCAGAGGGCCTGAAATACGGATTAACTGTGTTACTGTTAACACAAGTGTTGAACTGTTCAACTGAACTGTTTTAAAATATTATTTAAACAAGGTGCTAACGACAGCCAGCACCTATTCAATTTATTTTCTAAACTCCAGTAAACTGTCCCAAAATGATGAGCTGAACTAGAACAGAAGTCCTTACCTGTGAAAGCATTTGTGGCCTGAAAACCAGCTTCCTGCATACTGCTCTCCCAGCGAAGCTTGAGATTCCTGTCTTAACCTGTCCTTACTGGAGACAACTGCTGAGCTTGGAGCTGTCAAGTCACTTCCATCTTAGCTCATCAGAGTCCATTTCTCTTTCCATTCCTGTATTTGGCACCATCCAGTTCCCACCTGATCCCAGGTCTTTTGATCTGTAGGCAGAGGGGGTCTGCACTGGACCTAAGTAGGAAGCGTTGGACAGTTCCATCAACCAGCCAGCCAGAGGATTTGGGCCATGATGAATGTGGAAATGAAGCAAATCGCCTGCCAAGACTTTATTTCCCTTTTACAATTAAGTTCTGATCCTCTGTTCATCCAGCACCATTCTTTCAGGTCTTGGCCAATGGTGATGTTCAATTGTCTCTCCTCTCTTGTATTCCTCTCCCCTCAGGCACGCTCACTGAGAAATTAAAAAAAGAAGAGATTATGTTTCCTGATGACCTGTAGCAACACTAAAATTAACAGACTCCAGGGAACAAAAACCCAAAACACATTATCAGGGATTGATTGTACACATTAAAGGAGATCTTCAGAAGGCAAATATTGCGATTTTGCTGAGATGCAAAGTGTGACCACACAGCTCTTTGAAGTGCAAAGAGGAACAGTGCTGAGGGTGTCATATGCATCTCTGAGAACAAGATACAATTTACATTTCAAAAGCCATATTTAGCAGAGATGGGGGCAGCAATACAATAACAAAATTGCAGTTAAAAGGGAAAAGGAAAAATACTCAAGGCTCTCTAGTCTATTCAAAACCACAGTGAGATTATTAGCATTTCATATAGCTGCTTCCATTCTTTCCTGGAGCAGGAAAAGAGCGCGCTGTCTGCCAACACTATAGACACTGTTCTAACAGTCTTCTGAGGTTAAGAACCTCTGTATGTCTTGCTGTCGATTATCTATTTAAAATCTCAATTGTAACACGGATGATGCAGTTCGGATGTCTTCAGACATTTGGTAAGGTGAGAAACACCCACAGGCTAAACAAGAGAAAAGTGGTTCAGTTTTTCTTGATGCTACTACTTCTGCATAGCACGGATACCTGCAGCTCAAACTAGAGTTGTTGGACATCCAGCTTTTAAAAATTAGGATACATTTATTTTTATGGGGTGAAGGCAAACTGCTGACAGGTACATGTTTAGCGAGAAGATTATTTTAGAAAACAAGGGAGAAAGAAAAGAGGACTTGGAAGAGAACCCACTCACTCCCCAGCCATCTTGTTCCTTCACGTAATAGCGCTTGGCTCGCTATCTCCCAATTCAGTGGCACAGGCATGTTGAAACTACCTCTGTGATGATCTTATGATCTACTAATGGATTTCAGCTAATGAGACTAGCCAGAGCTTGCAGTACTGGATCGGACCCGAGCTCCATCTTCTGGAGCAGCCCATATGAGAGGGTGCCAGTGTCACTGTCAGTCCCAGCACCCACTGCTTCAGAGAACGCTACAAGACCAGGCTCGGCAGGCAGGTGTGCACAACCTGCCACCAGCCCCACCTCACCCTTTACCTGCAAGGTCTAGAGACCAGCTTATACGCTGAAGCATAAGGATGAATAACCCAGATAGTCCAAAACCATGGAAAAGATTCCCGTGCTCCTTGGGGCACCTTCTCCTCTGCACCACCACCCTCGAGGGCTTCATTAGGGCCCGTTCTTCGGGGGACAAAAAGGATCTCTCCTCAGGTGTGTCACTGAAACCAAGTGAGCCCGACACCCGATGAACGTTGTTTTCCTCGGAACACGCTGAATGGAAGCTAGCTGCTCACAAAGACGAATCTTCTGCCTTAATGAGACTGCTGCTTTTTTCCCCCAATTTTGTTACGGCTGTATTACTGAAGAACACACATTTTTGTCTCAAAACACAGCACAGGACTGACTGATTAGTTACTTGTATTCAAATCTAGTAATTTGCATTCAAATCAAATAAGGTTACAGAACAGATTTAAGATGGTTTCCCCATTTCTTACCCAAACATCTCAACTTAATAGAGGAGAAAATAGAAATAAAGGGGGGAAAAAAAACCAAACAATGCCTTCACATGTAGCATCCCCTAGCAGAAAGAGCTGCATAAAAAAATTTACAGTAGTGTTTAAAATGCTATTATGCCTGAATGTCAGGTCCTCAAGATGCTTTTTCAGCCCTTCTAAGTGCTCTATACAACTAATAACCATTTCATCTGAGGTTATTTTAGAATAAAATACATACAACTGAGCAATATACATACACCGCAGCACGTATTTCTTTTCGCTCTTAACGTTGTGCTAACTATTCTGTAATGACTACAGATGGATGGTGCACTCATTTCCCAAGCTTTTTCTCTAGAGGGTTGAGTTTCTTCTGTATTTATAAGAGCGGGTCCATATTCGCATTCACATTTTCAGCCTTATAACTTCTGATTTTTGTTTATAAATCCACAATTCTGATGCCTTCTATTTTCAGCACTTTAATTTCTCTTCCCATCTCAGAGATGCTCAAGAGACGTGCACTAATATGCACAGATGTGCATTAAGATGTGCACTTAGCATCCAGGGAAATTCTCTTATTGTTACATCTTTGTATTAGATATAATAAACTGATTCTTAAAAGAATAAAATACTTCTACTTTCTTGAAAATTAACTTTTTATTTAAAGAAGAATTTTTTTCCACATCTTCAATATTTTTACTAAACTAGTTAAGAACCCAACAGTGCTGAAGCACTTTCAGCAACCTCTGTGTTTTCAGATAGATGTAATTTTAACAACATTACAGAACACTGAAACACTTACAGAGTTCATTCAGACCTTAAAATTTAAAAGGTAGTGCACTGCATCAGGTTTAATTTCTCCCTTAAGGACTCAAGTGAAAGAAGATACTGATATCTCTTGATTGCCCTAAGTGAGCATTTTCTATCACTGCAAAAGCACTCTTCTCCCTTGGCAGATAATACACGTGGAGGTGGCAGGCAGGACGTAAGGAAAGCGAGCGGGCTGCTGGGGCAAGCGGGCGCAGCGCTCGGCGCGCAGCTCGGCCTCTTCACAACTCAAAATCAAGTTCAGTACTCAGAAGGTGCTTCACACTTACGGCTAAGCAGGCTACTTAATGAGTATTTTCGACAGGCAGACCTTTCATCAGTCACGTTTGTATGACAATTTCAGGTCTCTCAGATTTCAAATCGCATCCAGGTGAAGACGACAAAGCAGCCCAACCGATACCACAGCGAACCAAGGAAAACGGCAAATTCTGTTTTTAACAGCACGGAGAGCTATGACCCTTCTATTGCCCTTCACATTATCCAGAAATTTGCCATTAAAGCTGAACTGATGTTTAAAGAGAGGAGGTTTGTGTTTTTCCTAACAGACCGGCATGTCTGCATGCGCGGAATGGGTCGGGACCTCGGCTGACACATTCGGCGCGGCTCAGCCGGCTCCAGTGCAGCTATGCGCCCAGCGAAGCTATGCGTCCATCCTTCCGCACCAGAGTGGTGCAGAAATGTTAAACCAACCTGCCGCAAGGACCGAAAAGGGAAAATACCTACCTGAACAAACACCACTGACAGAACTACAATAAGGTGTGATCTTTGATGTAACTATAGTATTTTTCACAACCTGCAGAGACCCCAGTGGGAACATGTCCCATTATACTGATCAGATGGCAAAGAGAAAATGGAGACTAGAAAGACCAGACACTTTCTCTTTGCTCCATCTGTTACCTCCTTTCCAACTGCAACAGGAACTGTCCTTCCACTTCTGCTTTCATTCATCCACTGCAGTCTTATGTAAGTCTCAGAAGCAAACCAAAGCAAAATGTTGTGTTTTATAACTATGTAGCTGTGCTATAAAGATTTTCGGCTACTATGCGCTTACATGATTGAATACCTAGAGAAAAATAAAATCCAGTTGTTTTCATCCTCTCCACTTTTCTCAGATTTGGTCCTGGGAAAGACACCACCATCTGAACCTCACACAAACTGCAAACAGAAAATATTTTCATAGTTTAACACCTTATGTGAGTTGCACATTATCATGGTGTGTATAGCTAGTCAACCTGCTATTCCTCTTCTAAACATCTGAAGATGCAGTATTTAAGGGCCACTGTAAAAATGAATCTGAGAAAGAAAAGTAGCAAATGAGTGTCATTAAATCCTGCAATAATATCTGCATTTTATAAAGTATTGTGCAATCATCAGTCAGGACCAAGCGTGGAGGAACTTGCACTGAAAGAAGAAGTGAAATACTGCTTTTTCCAAGATTGGTATCTCTGTAATGACTTGAAAAACTCAAAAGCACTGGCTGACAAGTAAAAGATGCAGCTTGGGGTTTTTGTTTGTGTTTTTTCCATTTCCTTTCACTATATATACAGTCTGTTTCTCTGGCCGTGTGCTGTTGGTTCCCACACAGGCATTAGGAACTCACTGGGTGTGTTGTCAGAAGGGCTACGGCCGTGGGAGCGTTCCCTGTGATGGCCCTTGGCACAAGATATCCTCAAGGATGGCGTTTCACTAGGGCGTTTAACAAACTTCCTAACAGGAGTATCTGTAGAGTAAGCCCAGGCGTTTACATTTTTGAGAATGTCACTGACCAGCTTGTGGTTTAACTTCACTCCATCAAGGGAGGACCTGCTGCTGGAATTTCTAGCTGTCAGGTGAAAGAAGTGTAAAAGGGGAGAGAGGCCAAGCGACCCTGCCCTGCTCTTGCTGCAGCCCCTGCGGAAGGCGGGTGCCAAACAGGGGCAGACCCCCAGCGGGAGCTGGGCCACCGCTGGCATCGACCCGCTCTGGGGCTCAGAGCGGGCCAGAAGCCCTGCTGGCCAAGCGCTCAGCACGGCTCCACTGAGCAGCACGACTCCAGCGCAGCGGGAGATGTAAGCGCGTCTCCAAAGTCAAGGAAAAAAGTAATCTGGCTGAAGCCAGGACAAGTACTGAACTATCCACGTGCCTAAACGCTTCGCTGAAGTAAGGCCTATACTTCCTATAGGCTAAGGCAGCATAGACTTGAATATATATTTAAGAAGCTGCTGGTTGGAAAAACACTTCCAACATTTTCTTTTCATAAAATGCTGTTTGTAAAAATATCTTTTAAAGTTTGCTAAAGCAATTTAAAGTGAAGCATATGCGCACACACCTCTCCAACGCCTTTTGGATTCAGCAAGAGTTTTCCAGGCTTTGGTACTGCTTCTCACAGAGACTTCTAAACTAGATACTAATATTTACCAGTTATACCTACTCTTTTTCAGATGGCAACGCCTGCATTTTACTGTGTGATCCTCGTTTATTTTGTTTACTTCTATCTATAATTTGTCTTCCTTCTAAGATAACATTGCACAAGTGCTAAGTGAATGCTGGTTCTTGGGAAACACTATGCCCCATAACTCAAAAGACCGTTTAAAAAACTCATGGCGACTTTCACAGGAGATCATACACAAATCAAACTTTCTCACACACACATATAGCTCATTTGTTTTCACTTCCTACCTTCAATATAGATACAGAGTTGGGGTGGTTCAGCCTGGAGAAGAGAAGGCTCCGGGGAGACCTTACAGCTGCCTTCCAGTACCTGAAGGGGGCCTCCAAGAAAGCTGGAGAGGGACTTTTTACAGGGGCGTGTAAGGATAGGACAAGGAGCAATGGCTTTAAACTGAGAGAGGGGAGATTTAGATTAGCTATAAGGAGGAAATTCTTCGCTATGAGGGCGGTGAGGCACTGGAACAGGTTGCCCAGAGAAGTTGTGGATGCCCCATCCCTGGAAATGTTGGGGTGGGGCCAGGCTGGAAGGGGTTTTGAGCAACCTGACTGAGTCGAAGGTATCCCTGCCCATGGCAGGGGGGTTGGAACTAGGTGATCTTTAAGGTCCCTTCCAACCCAAACCATTCCATGATTCTATGAATATTTTTACAGGTCAGTTGTGACTTTTTAAACAGCTGCTGTATTTCACTTTCTTGGTGCATTTCAGTGAGATACATACAAAATGAGTTTGTATATTAGGTTATGTTATATGTATTTCTATTCCTACACATACTTTCAGATACTCTTCAGCTTGTTTAGGAATAGCGTCCAAGCTTCTATTTCCTTCCTTTTTGTTACAGCACTCTCTGAATTGGGGCAAAGAGAGGACAACCAGAGCGAGGTGTAGTCTTTCTGCATTAGCTGAAGCAGGAAACAGGTCTTGAGAAGAGGGCATGTTGCCAAAAATCAAGCATAATTTTTTCCAACCTTTTAAGAAAATGTTCTAGAAAACCAGACATATCCCCAAAGCCAGTGCCAGCACACACTGCAAAGCCCACTATAGGCATGGCCCAGTTTAAAAGAAAAAGGATGAATGTTTCATTACAGACATTTCCTCTCCTTCTCCTACTTGTTTCTTTCTTTCTTTCTTTTTGGAGCGAAGCAACAATTTGAAGCAACAATATAAAAATTGGTCTGCTTAGTAGCTTCATGCCAAAGTGAACAGCCTCCGGTAATCAGATAGCAAGAAGTATTGCACTTGAAGAAATCCTATAAATAACTGATAACACAAACAAGCATTCCACATTTCCTTCCATTAATCTTGTTAAGTGAAATAATTAATTTGGGTCCTCTATTTTCTATCTCTATGAACAAAGTAAAGAGACACATATTTTCCCATAGCTGTGCTGACAGAATGCAGTAAAACCCCAGTGGAAAAGTTTACGAAGATCTCTGTGACAAGCTATTGGGTTTAGATGAGATAATTATTGGGAGAAACTGTACAAGCCATGTTATACAGGGCAAATGAGAAGATTGCATTGTTTATTTTTGGACCTTAATAAAACTGTAATTACCAGAAGTTGTCAAGAGAAATCATTAATCATGCTGCTCTATGAACCTGACCAGTCAGAGAAAAACCTGAGCTCTGAATGTTATTTGCCAAAATAACAAAAAGGTAGTAGGAGCAGAATCCAGTCTTAATTATTTTTCCAAAGCAACACACCGTCACTATTTGAATTTGCAGAAGGCTGGTAAAAGCAAAAATTACATCGAGCAGATTGAAGAAAAGATCACAAGTTTTTGACTGGTGCCCTGTGACTTGTATGAAAAACGAGCAGTCGCCAGAAACCCAGGGGATTCTGCATGTCTCAAGACTTTGAGTATCCAACATCCAACTACACTCTAAGGGGCATTAGCATCCCTGCACACTATTGGAAAAACTGTGGTTGTGAGTCACAGTTGCAGAACCTGACCACCCAGATAAGCAGCAGTAGGACAGGGAAGTTACTGGTTTAACTCTGTTGTGTCACGTAGGATGCGCGAGCAGGGAGGAAACACCGTAGGAGGACACAATATGGCCACTGCCTATCTGTTAAGAACATTATCAACGTGGAGCTGAGCACAAGGTGTGAGATGTTTCTCTCCTCCTTCTCTCCCACAGCAACTCTTTGCTGCTTCAACAAAACGTTTCTTCTGCCTTCCTTTCACCTCAAGAACCCACCACACAGACACAAGCATTTATGTTATTTACAAGCTCTCCATGTTCCAAGTGTGCATCACGCATTTCCTAGCTTTTTGCTTCCCAATTTCTTTATCTAGGTTTTTAGGTATAACAGAAGCACACGGTCATGTCACCTCCACTGACAAACCTTGCATAAGAGACGCGAACGGGCAGCGTGCCTTTCCTGCAGTAAATGAGTCATGTCAACCATCCCCATCATCCCTAGGAGACGCAGTGGCACCTTTCCGCTCTCCAGCGACAGCACCTTTTGGGTGAGGGCATCGCACCCACCAGGGAAAGGGTGCTCAGCCAAAACCAACCTCTCCCACTGAACTGGTTAGAGCAGCCAAAAATCCTAATACACGCAATGAAGATACAGACACACGTACCGACTTTGCTCATAAAAAGTAGACTGTGTGGATCTAGTCAAGTTGCACTTCATTTCTGAAGGCAGAAACATCTCCACTCTGATTGTTCTGGAAAGGAAATGCAGAAGACAGTATCTCCCACGTGAAAATCTCAAGCAGTGTATGGACATGGAACGGTGCAGTCTTCCCACCAAACAGTATTGGGGGCTATGGAAGTAAACATATACAGGAATCTGAAAATTCAGAGATTAATAGGAGGAGTTATCCAACATTATTCCAACTCCTGTCAAAACACTTGGTATGAATGAAAAAGCACAATACAATACTCATTTTGGCAAACGCAAAATGCAGAAGAAAACAGTGAACCTGTGCTAACTGTAATGAAAAATGAACTGGTGCTGAAGAGACACTCAAGGGGCATGGAAGCTGCTGGAGAATGAAACTACTGTCTTGGAGAATAAAACTACGATCTGTACAGCACTTGAGTTTTCTACATGTGTCACTGGGAGGCGAGGGCATTCAGCCACGCTCAAGAAGGACATAGCATCCTGCGCACTTGGGCCATGACCAGTGAAAATCCTCTCCTGCTAAAGAGTAAAACATGAACTATATAATTGAATTAGCATAAACTGCCATCATATTAATTGAAGCAGCACTGATACGGATTACATAACTTTCTGGAAGGCTCTATCAGTCAATACCATGAAAGTCCATCTGCTGCAAGCAGCAGCTGTTCAGGAGGGCAAGGAACGTAGGAGAAAGGCCCACTAGTATTTTATACACGCTAGTACGCAAAGCTAGTTCTGCTTTCCTGCGAACCAAGCCACGCCACAGGAATTCATCCGGTTTATTTACAGTGCCAGTAGCCAGCATCACCTGAGCGCTTGCACGAAGAAATGCGACAGGAACGTTATCCGGACAAGCAAAACCCAATTCAAAGCAACCGCAGCCAGCCACGGGCACACCAGGCGCCGGGTGCTGCCAGCGCTGCTGTGCGCGGCACAGGAGACAGCGGCGCTCCGCCGTAACAGCCGCAGCTGGTGTGAACGTCAGCCACGTGTGCACGCCTCCGCTAACCTAAAGAAGGTTTCCAACTGTTTCAGACTGCCCATATAGATCACGTACTGCACAAATCCAGGTTACTTCCAGTACCACAGAAAACTTAAAAAGATGTATGACTGTATCCAGAAAGGATCCTTAAACACCTAATATTTCTCCTATAGAACTGCACCAGATTTTAGGTGACTGAAAAATCCTGAGGCTTGCTGATCCATATTCTACCGGTTCTGATTTTCACGCTAAACTACAACAGTCTACATGAAGCAATAGATCCAAACTCCCGCCTGCCTCCATTAATACCAGGTCTCCGTTTTGCCCAGTATCTAACAAAATCAGGATGTTTAAATTGCATCTCTGTCATTACACTATGACTGAGCTCTGAACTCAGCGCAACAATCCAGAGATCCCAACTGTTGCTTTAGCATGGTCTCCAGATGCTCTGCTTTCCAGAGCACCTACTTGAATTTTATCCTCTGAATGACACTTGATAAAAACTAGATTAATGTGGAGCCTGTATCTGAAGCCATATCCAAGCAAAAGTTTCACTTGAGTCCATGGTGTTTTTGCCCATGCCAGGTCAAGAAAAATGAACTCTGCTTTATTACTAAATAATCTAGACAACACTGAAGAAAGCATTTAAATGTGTGTACTTCTAAGCCCCACAGTCAATGGGGCATAAGTAATTGTCACAGGAATTCTTAGTTACCACTAACTACAACTTTACTCCAACTTTCAACCTGGAAATGAGAAAAAAGAACAAAGTAATGGTTTAGCATGTCCCATATTTTTCTTGGACTTGGGAGATTGGCCTTTGGTTTTCTGAGCATGTTACCTGATCTCTCTAGGCTTCCGATTCCATCAGTAAAGTGGATATAACTTCTGCCTGTGGAGAGCTATAAAAATCTTAGGGAACAGAGGTGTTACTGGTAAAATAGATCAGAGAGAAAAACATAAAGCAGCATTTTCCTTAATTTGATTTTGTTCTCGAGTAAGTATATTATTCTGCAAATCCAAAACAACTCTATTAGCATTGTAAAATCATGCCAAAGAAACCCTCTTAAGTAAGTAAGAGGCCAGTGATGCTTTTCCAGGCAATACTAACAATACATACTCTCCTTTAAGCCTGGCCTTCTTCAAAAAAGCTGTTGGAAAACAATTCACAAAATAGCTCACAAAATTCAAGGGGATAGCACAGCTGGGAAGCAGTATCCTGAGGTGATCAGCTAAATCTCATTTTCCAGAGAACTACACAGTTTATTCTCTCAAATCCCTCATTACCCAACACACAAAAGCAAAGAGGCTATTTTTTCTTCTTGTTGAAGGACAGCTTTTTACATTAAAAAACTGCATAAAGGCAGGCGAAGTAACACTGTTCTCGGTTAAATCTGTGAAATTCCCCTAGTTGAGAACTTCTTGTTAAGCACGGATAGAAGAACAGAATTTCGACTCCTTCATTTCAGCTAGAATTCAGGAAGCATTTCTAATCCCGATCAGCAAAACCAAACAACTCACCAAGAACACCGTGTTTGTGGTTTTTTAATCTATTTTCTGCCAACAATTTTTAATTATAGATGTATTTTAATATACCCTTGTCATATTGTCAAACCATTCTTGCTATGCTCATCTACAGCATCTGGATGCAACCAAGGCACATAACTGCACGTAACTGAGCAAGCATGTTAGCAACGCAACACTGACAGCACCTTCTTTAATAACTGAGGGGAAAAAATACTCTGAGGTTTTTGACCAAACTCCTCAAAAATCAGTATTTTCATCAAGGAAAACTGGGCTGTTTTGTTTCTCTCAGGCAAACACTGCATTCACCCGTTCTCTTCCTGTACTATCCATGCATTTATGGAAATATGACTTCTCTAGCCTTGTTTTGTCTTTCATGCTGTCCTTTTAAGTACAAAAACGTTAACGTTTACTTTCAAATACCCTCAAGATTACATGTGTGGTCTTTCAAGCCTACCTCCCAGTCTTCTCCCCCCCCAACCCTTTGCCAATAAAGACACAGATTCCTACAGGAAGGGCCTACACAGATGTAATTTATAAATAATTATGAAGTGTAATTAAAGCTTCACAGCTACAAACAGAAACACTGCAATCTTGTATTAGAAGAAAATAATGATCTCTGCAGCTGAACAATCATTATATTCCTTGTTCAGCCATGGAGTTGCAGCTTTGTATTTCCCAGCTGTTAACCTACCGTCAGTCTTACCATAAAAACAAATAATACTTTCAGCTTTTTCTTTTCTTTTTAAACAAGTGAAAAATATAATGAGAGTCTGACTTTGTGCCTTTGATAATTAAGCTTCCAATATCATGGAATGTTTTCTAATAGCAGCATCTGCTTTCTGCATTGCAGCCCTACAGCTAAGAAAGCGTTGGACTTACTAATAAAGCACAATAAAGAATGAAACATCTGGGTGGGAAAGATGCACAGAAAGGGAGAGACTGTCTCTTCGTCAAAATATTCAAGAGGCAATAAAGCTCGTCCAAATAAAACACAGTTTTTCTGTTGAGGAGGCAGCTGGAACCAACGATGCTGATTATTCTTATTTCACTATCTCCTGCTGCAAGACACAAACCTATTAGAGGAAGCAGAGGAGAAAGCAGGACAAATCCCACCTGTATTAGTCTATACCACACAGTTAAAAGCTCCTGATAGTGCAACCCATTCCCATGCCCCAGGAACGGGCAGATGGATGTACTTAAGTTCTTTCTGCTAACAGCACTGGCAGGAAAGGGCTTCATATCAACACTTCAAATACTGAAAAGAGAAACAGGACAAAAATAAAACAAGAAACACTGAGATCCCAGAAGAGTTAAATAGCTAGAATTTTGGATCAACAATTTGAGCATCTTATATAACACAGTTCATCGTATGTTACCCAGTCACTCATGCACCAAGAGCTGAAACTGGGTTAACTACAAAATTTCTCAGAAACAAACTGAAACCATGATTTTAAAACACCTCAAAATGTGCCATATACTTTGGTACACTGTTCAAGTTAATTACCTCAAACTAAGTACGTTCTGCATTCTTTTTAAATGTAAAATCTGTGGGGCCGTACGCTGATGCTGCAAATGGCGCTCACGTTCCGTAAGGGCATGCAGCTTGTCTTCGCACCGCCGACCTACGGGACAGAGAACCTTCCCCAGGGAGGACGGTCACCCCAGAAGCCACAACTGGAGCCTCCCACCCAGCAACGGGCGTGCAGGCACGACTGGATTGTCCCACCCCACCCCGGAGGGATGCACACCCCATGCCCGGGGGGTCACTGCCCTGCCTTCCCCTACCTTCCAGAACAGCGGGCAGACAGTACGGGCTACCGTCGCTGAGGGGACAACATCCAGAGGAACTGCACACAGGTCTCTCTTCCCACGGCAAATGGAAGAATTCCCTACTCTCTTCAGAGGCCAGTTTTTTGGAAGGAGTAAGTTTCTACCCAGTACATGCATAAGCTAGCAAGGCTAATCCTGATATGCCTAGGCGTTTCTCTGACTTTTCTCACCTCTTCTAGCTTAACACTCGTGGTTTTGGGTTTGTTGATGTTCTTAGTTTTAAATAACATGCAAGAAAATCCAACTGAAGTAGTGTATAAAATCTGCTCCCTAGCATGATGACAAAACCAAGCCAACCAACCCTGGCACATTAATTCGGTATATGTTATGGATTTGTAATGGGCCATTTTCAAGCATGTAAATCTTCACAACTTTAAAACTCAATTGACAACAAAATGTAAAAGGTTTTGCTCCTGTTACATCATATTATACACGACAATACATTGAGATAGAACCCCTTTTCTATCTGCTGAGACTTCACGGCAAGACTGAAGCTCTACATTTACTTTAGAGTTCAAAAAAGGCTCTGGGTCTTTTTATTAAAAACATACAGAACAGACAAGGAAAAAAAAAATCAAATATGCATTTGCAGACAGAACTATGTGGGTTTTTAACAAATAACTAAACCAAATTTACCATGTGTCCAGAAGCAAACATCAAAAATGCCAGCTTAAAGGGCTGTTTTCTTTTGGTAACACTATCACTTTGGGAAACTGTTAAAATAGCACAAACTTAAAAGCAGCATTAGCAAAAACTGAATGCAGTTCAACTCCAGTTTCCAACTAAATGCCTTTTTTGCACACATATGCTTTGCCTGCCATTACTCAGATGCATAATCTAAACCACCAAACTGTACTTACAACAAATCTGAACTGACAACGCCAAATCTTAATTGCAACACAGAAGAGCGG
>NW_010528172.1:44466-56246 GCF_000687285.1 Phaethon lepturus
AAGAGCATTTTATAGGGAAGTTAGTAGTGCTCACAGCTGGAATAAACCTCCACCCCGTAAGTGAGAAAGGAATCTAGTTTCCTCCTTTTATTTTAATCCTTCCTTCAAAAAAACAGGCAAATCTGCTGAATTAAGAAAGCACGCAACACAATAAATATTTTTCTAGTCTGAAAAGTCTTTCTGGTCAAAGCTCATGAACAGCCAGGTAAGTGGTGACTTCAGAAAAGAGAAAAAAAAGAAGTTATTTTCTGTTATTTTCTACCTCTTAATGAATGAAACTACATTCCTCCTTCTACTTCAGAAAGGAGTTTTCTTGCAGCCTGTTTATATGACAGAACATGCAATGACCACTCATCATTATAAGAGATAAAAAGGCAAAGTGTCTCTGAAAAATGTCTGCGTATTTGTGTACATACTTGTGCGTATATGTCTTTGTATAAAGCCCTGGTCGCAAACCGTGCCTGCAATATATGCTCATTTAGAGCACTTCATGGCATTAATGAAGACATTTTTCTGCTTAAAGAGGAAACTAATTTACACTAAAAAAAAATCACCCCACAACAATACAATGCAGTCCTCCTCCAGATAGTTTTGCTGAGATTAATAAGTCAATTTTATGATGAAAGTGAATGCAAGGGAGACAAAGGAGGAGACCTACAAAAGTATCAGGAAGTAAACATGCAGCATTCAAACTAAAATATGTTAGTGGTACCTCAAATCTAACTTTTAAAATTCAGACTTTTCTCTGTTATTACAGTTAGCTGGATGAAAAATTCACTAGTACTCTATTAAGCCCCCAGCCTTTAGGAAAGCATGCACCTGGGAGGTGAGGCTGGATGGCCACGTGGGGACAGCACAAGGTGTCCTTTGGCCACAACATGATCGAAAAACGTTTGCTCAAACTTCGTTTGGGGAAGGCAACAAGGTCACCTGAGACGGAGGAAGGTCAGTTTGTCTCTAGTTCCAACCAGGATGAGCTTGTCAGCAGAACACCACCGCTTACAAAACCCATTCTGTCCACAGAGAAGTACATCAAGATACGGATGCCTCTAAAAAGTCACGGTTCTCAATTATTATCCAAATGTATTTATTTCTGCCACCAGCTAAATCACAGCAACAGTAAACTTCCAAATCGGTTTCCTTATTGGCTTTTACCTTCAAAACTTACTTACAATCTACACAGTACACCACGATACAGCTGCAAAAAAAGCACCCATATTATGCCAGTGAAACTGTAAAATGTAACTGCTGCACGTATTTCTTCCCTTTCGGAATGCTGAAGATCTTGGGCAAATGCCTTCTGCTCACATCATTAAAACAAACAAAGCCATTGCCATGAAACCATTCACTGTGCAGAAACTTTGTAAGCTCTTCCATTATCTTTTATAGCTTAATTTGAGAACTGAGAATCTCTGGAGTGCTTTGCAGCACGTTAATAAGAGATACTTTGCTTTATAAAGTTTATCATTATCACTGTACAGCCTGTGTCAGCTCATTGTAGTCAAGTTTGGTTCCCCCCCCAAAAAATTCCTTATACCAAGACTTCATTTTTTTCAGTGAATGACAAAAGTGGTGGCGGTTCTCGGGGCCTCTTTCATAGGACTGCTGTTATTTCATTTTCCGTAGTGCTTTAAGAGCCCATTATTAACAACACTGCTGAAATTTTTTTCTCTGAAGCCATCACGCATCATGGGCTTGACACTGCACCTATTTCTCTCACTAAAATCAGGGGCCTCTGAAGTCTGAAAAGTGCTACTAGAAATTAAGAAAACAATACTGGAAGTGTCAGCCAGCAAACAAGGGAGCATTTCATCTCCTGGGTGAGCTTTTAAACAAACTCCAGTGTTTCATACCCTACTCTGGCTACTTAAATACTTTACAGCTTACATCAATCTTTATCCAATACCTAATGCCGAGCATGATCTGGATTCAGTGACTCGAGGGGTTTGAAGACAGACATGTAGAAATACAGACAGGCAGCGGAGGCCACGCATGTACCAGCAGCTTCCAGGAGCACCATAACGTCCCTTAGGGCGTGATCCCTTCCCTTTTCTCTAACAAAATCTCTGTGCCAGCAAATGTGCTAACACAGCCGTATCAGTGTAAAGGTCCGTAACAGGGACAGGTTATTCCAGTCCCTGAGGTGCTACTTGGGCTGGAGGACACGCAACAACTTTCCCAAGGCTGGTGGAGCCAGCTGTACGAGCAAGCCCTCCCTGGGCACCAGTGCCCAGGTGGGAAACATGGGTGAGAACTGGTCCTCTCCAAACTCCACCCGGCTCACAGTGGAAAGGATCCACGGGGGTATCATCAGCGGAGATCCAGTATTTTGGGAGCCTGCCCCAAAGATGTCCACCCAGCTGTGGAGCACAACCCGTAACGTGGCACAAGGCACGCGGCCAAACCCTCACATCATGACTATGGCATTTCAGAAGCAACCCTGCAATGCTTTTACCTGCATTTTCCTCAAGTATGACGTTGCGCATTTCTGGTCTATTCATGGAGGATGCCCAACTGTCAGATCTGGGGCTAAATTCATAAACTATTTCAAGCAAATCAAGAACATGAAGTGTTTTTGAAATCATGCTTCACTTTGTTAACAAATACTGACTGGCAGCACTCTTCCGCGTGGTTTATTTTCTTAAAGTGTATAAATTGTGCTGCATCCCAACTCATTAACCATGTTGGGTTTTTCCCAAAAGGGGTATAAGGCAGCACTGGAAGCACATGCAGGTTTGCTGAACCACCAAAGGCAAATAACTTCTTTTTTTAAATGGTGAAAAGCATTATTTAAATTTACATTTATTCATAGAACTTATCTGAACAGAATTTATTTACTCAATTAGTTCTAAAAACCAACTACCTAAGCAAATAAATGATTGTTTAAATATGCTTATGTGGAATTAATATTCTCCATTTAGTCTCCAGAACATTAACTCATTTTTAAGTGTAAAAAAAATCTATACAATATAGCTAGAAAATCTTACTAAGATCATTTTAGAGATATGTAAACACAAATATTTTTTTCCTCTATTCCTACCCAGATCCTTGCATACTGAAGTGAATGCAGTTAGTTGATTTCACAAAATTAAGAAATCACTCTATCTTTTCAAAAATGCAAGTAAAAAATGCACACACAATCAAGAAATATAATCAAAAGCTTAAGAAGTGGTCTTTCTAGTTTGAGTCTGACAAGACTTGCAACATTTCTCCATGGGCTTTGATACTTTCAAACAGTGGAGTCATACAAGCTTCACGTTGACAAAAGCATGATGAAACGATTCTTTCTCTCGTTATACTCTTGAAGACACAGTACAGAGAACAGTATTAAGATGTTCAGATCAAGTTCCTAAAAATGATCGTGTCATCTCCAGTCTATTTGGAAACATTAGCATTAAGCTAATCAAACTGACAGGTTTTGCAGCAGAATTCAAGACAACCCAAGTCCTGCTGTTCCTGGAGTCCAGCAGCCCAGAAGCTCCAACCTGTTTATATTCACCTTGTCTTCCCAAGATTCCCCAGCACAGCATTTCTTTTACAGAATTTATGTTTTTCCTCACAGGAATAAGGATAAAAGGATAAAAATGCCTTTAGAAATGAAATATGCATGTCTGACACTGCTTTTCCTCCTTGCCCTCAACATATGGCCTCAATCCTGGTTAACAACTGTGTTTGGACCCTGCTCTGACAGGAGAACCACGTACCTTCTCAGGGGCTTTTAACGGAGTTCTTCATTACATCAGTTCAATGCGAGTACACTACGGGAGACGCAACATTTTACTAGCATTTATTGGTAGCACTGGAAAGTCAAGAAGCAAAAACCAAATTTCTGCCAAATTTCTAAATAAGGGAGGACCATAAGCTTCTCACAAAAGTTTGCCAGAGTATTTCTTTTTCACAAATGCAAAACATGCTTTTTATTAATCACACTATTGAAAACCATGGAGCCATTCTGGCTAAAATAAAACATACCAGAATGCAGGCAGCCAACACTGAAAACTTCAGTCCAAAAGTTAAAGACATGTGAAGTGATAAGCAGCTGAAAACATTCATACAATAGCAAATATTTAATAAAGAGCAGTAGCTAGATTACACACATTTGTTTTACAGTTTGTGCATGTATACAGTTCTCACACATTTGCTTCTCACTTTTGGAAGCCTGAAGCTTAGCACAGCTTCCATGGAAACTTTTATTTCCGCTAATAGCTAAAACTTTCATTAATAACACGAGAAAAATGAACGCCAAGAATATGACCACAAAACCTTAAATAGTAAGCTCGGTAGTTACCAAGACATTATTCTTATGTGAACACGCACAACCTATCCAAACACACACAGAGAGTCCACGAGCTGTTTACAATTAAATCTGACGCACTTCCTCGTTCAGTAAAGCACATATGTGAAAGACTGGCAATCTCTGAGTTTAAAAGCCTGTTCCTGTCAGTTGGACGTCCAAGAAGATCTCCAAAAGCAGAGTAGGCTTTCCCAAAGACGTTTCCCAGAAGAAGCAACATACAAGGAACAACACTAACGTACTGTAACACTAACGTAATTTATTATGAGATTAAGCAAAGAATTTTAAAAACTAATTTAATACGGCAAGAGGGTAGCTCTTTGCTCCTGGTGACTCACATTTTGGATGAGGCTTGTAAACAACTTCAGGCGTATTCTCAGAGCACTTCCAGTAGCCATCACCAAGACGACGACAGTTACCAACCATTTTGCAGGTGCTGCTTCTTCCACCATCACAGTACAGGAGTAGGAAAAAATTTATGCTTGACAGTTTCTGCCTGCTTGCAAGGTGAGGGCAGACATAAATGTCGTCCTGATCCCCCGGTGTCAGCATGACAACAAAATTACTGCAGATTCCACTAACGGAGGACCACAAATGTAAAAATTACAACATGCAAATTTATTCTGCTTAGAAACCACGAGGAAAACAGGATCCTCTACAGCTTGTCAAAAGAAAGGGCAAATACTTTTCTGTCTTCTCACGAGGTCAGCTGCAGAGAGCTCTGCTGCCCGCAGACAGAGCATCACCTGAGGAATAGGTGTGCCTGCAGTGCCGACAAAGAACAGCCACCCCCGGTCATTCTCTGCCTTGTACTGCACTCCCGTCAGACCGGGAGAATGGAGTGCTAGGAGGACACGGGCTAGAAGAAAAAGTATTTCTTAAACCATTATGGTCTGCCAGGAACAGGAGTTAGGAGGATGCTGAAATGCAAAAGTTGCCTTCGAGCCTTCTCTGCTCCTAACCCAAGGCCAAAAATAAATTTTAGCGCGCGCACACACACACACACACAAATCCTCACTACCTTACTACGCACATTTTTTACAGACTGATTGATCAGGCTTTTCAAGTTCATAATTAAGCAATTATTAGTAAATGTGAAGAATAAAAAACAAAGAATCGCAAACAAACCATTTTATCAAACCAGGAGAGTCATAACCAAACCTACAATAGCAGAACCTATTAAACCCAGCTGCTAACGACCTAATGTTACCACCTAAACTTGACTTGTGAATTATGCCCTTGTTGTTTTAAACCAGAGGTCTGATTAACAGCTTTCAGGTTAGTGTTTAAGCTCACGACGTTAAGTCAAATGCAGTTAACAGAGCAAGTTCCTTCATGTTAAGGAGGATGAAAAAAATATTTTTCTTACAGGAGATACAGCCTCTGGCTATCTCCAAATTATAACAAAACTACAAATAACAACTTCAAATAAAACATACTAGAGTGTATTTATGTACTAAAGATCCTTTAGTATCTTACGTACTAAAGATCCAGTAGAGACCATCTGAAATCGCCTAGAGGAAAAATGCTTAACCGAAAATACTTGCTGAGGTGAAACAAGCAATCTTCTCTCCAAATGTAAAACCACCTCCTGACAGCTCTCTAGGAGGAGTACAAGAGTTAAGAAATACAATTCGGTTTGAAGGGTATGATCTCTCAGGGTTTGTGGAAAGCTGTTTAGATAAATTATGAAAGGAATGAGTAGCAGAGATGAAGGTTAGGCAAGAAAGGAGAGGAAGAACCATGCCAAAATGGCTTGTAACAGACAACCGCTAAAATACTACCAAGGAAAATGCTTTTTATCAAAAAACTACAGGACAATCCCCAGTACGAGCTACCTCCCCAAACAGTGCTGAACAGCAGAAATAGCTGCAGTGAGGATTACCTTCTGTCCTCATTTGCTGATCAGGCTGCCTCATTTTCCTCTCTGCCGAGACAGAGCCTGCTCTCTCCACATAGCAGGGAGAAACAAAGTTTGGCTATTTACAAAAAAAACACCATCTCATATTAAAATATGAAAGAACTGACCCAGAAAGCATCAGTCTCTCTTGTTTCTCCTCCTGGGATCTGAAATTGTTTTCAGCCTTTCACTGAGGCCAAAAAGCAGAGGGAAAAATACAGGAGGACCTTCTCCCCCCGCCCCAGCAGCAGCTGCCCATTCTGCAGAGGAGTCGGGGCCCCTCTCCCCTCTGGCTCCGGCTCTCGCGCTGGCGGAGCGCAAAACGGTTTCTCCCTTCACTCCTCTTCACGGGCTCACGCAGGTCCCTGCAGGTTTGGTCCCGGTACCCGTGGGAGACCACTTTTGGGAACGTAGCTCCTTTCCCCTTTCGCAAGCGCATGTTACAACTACACCAGCCGTTCGGGCCCAGCTGGGCCCAGCGTGGCCCACGGCTCCAAGCGTAAGGACCCCCCGGCTGGAAGTGGGTCTCCCTCAGCCGCCGTGGCCGCAGAGGTGGGACAGGCAAGCTTCTCCGCCCTGCCTCTCCAGGGCGGACTGACCGCAGGGCTCGCCGTCTGCCCCGGGGAGCGTTCAAGTGGAGATCTGAGGAACAAGCTGTAAAGGATTTTTCAGCGCTGCAGTCCGACTGACGGGCTGGGTTACCTATCTCGATAGCCCCGGTTACATGCAGCGTGAGAGCTGAGTGCTCTCCCTTCATCGGAACAGGAAAACAACGGAGACGGCATCTCCACCTTGCTTTTAAAAGCCTTTTTATGAGTCACTGTGTAGCACAAATTAAAAGCAAAAAGGTATGTTGCTGAGTCACTCTGAAACTAAATACAAGAAAGGCTCTTGTTTTTCAAAATTCCGTTACTTGAATGGGATTAATATCAACATCTCACCTATTTAGGGTTAACATTTTTAACATGCTGTGTCAAAGACCTACTGTACCCTGTCAAAGGAAAACGGACACAGAGAGGTTGTCAGACTGAAGGAGTGTCTATTAGTGCGTTACCAATTGTTTTTATGAACAGTGCAAACAATTAATTTCTATGAAAAAACTCGATTCGATTTAACTTAGTAATATTGCCTGAAGAGATGTGACTTAGCTTGAAGAAAAATAAAAACATTTTATTTTAAGAAGAATATGAAGTTTATGAGAAACACACGTACTTTTTCAAATATGAGTTATGTTTCCGGTTTAGTTTTTAACCTGGCACTGGATTTCAAGTGTCCTGTGTTTCAGGGAAATTCTGTGCCCCCCTCATTCAATGGGAATTTTGCTAGTAACGTCACCCTGACCAGGCTTCTACCTGAGGGAGCCATATTCATTTCACCACCTGGCAGGTAAGCCCAACAGCGTTATGCCCTATACAATCAGGACAGAGCTTGAAAATCTTCCATTTTATACATTTTTCCAAGTTTCACTTGGAAAAAAGAATGCGTGCATACCTGCATACATTATTACTTAGGGTAGCCACTGTGTACATTCACTTCAATTTTCAGCCAAACTTCAGAAAAAACTCCTTAGCTTTATTTCCCCAAAATCAAATGCAAATCTTTCTAAAAAGTTTGCCCAGATTTCATCTGACCACGATACACGTTTGCACAACTACATTACTTCAAACTCCTATCACAAATTACTAGTTCACATTCACTACGGAAACAGACTTTCAGTTCACTTGAGAAATAACTAAGTCATAAGGATTTAACTCCCCGTGCTATTCATTAAAAATAATTATTCAATGCATAAAGGCTTGGTGCTGAGCGAGTGAATGGTCAGGCTGAAGCACTCCCTTTAGCTGTAGAACAGACATCTCAGAGGCACCGAAGATGCATTTCCTCACGCAGTCCCCTTTATTGCTCATTTGGAAAGACTGTCTCTAGAATAAGATGAGACTTCAGACACCCATTTAGTTCCCCACTCCTATATTGGCTTTTCCAATAGGAGCGCTGATTACTGGTAGACAATAATGATTTTGTAATGTGAACATCTGTGCAACAGAAAACAGGCTGAGATCAAATTAATGGCAAGTATCTCCCCATTAAGCAGGTACCAAATAGTAAAGAATTTTTTTACTGCCAATAAACCTGACTAAATTCTTACCAAAGATTTAGCCATGGAAACACCAAAAGCATTTAAAGAATCCATGACTGAGATGCTCTTCAATACCCTTTTGAAATAAAGAAAACTTTTTTTTTTTTAATTAAATAATCAAACTACTCTTGGGCAAAGTTCTAACTGAGGTCTGAACATATAGAACTCCAAATTTTATAAGTTATTGGTCTCACTGCAACAATAACTCAGCCATATTGCCCACGAGTAGCAATTAATTAAATTTAATAAGGAACACTAGGAGTTGTTCCTGTTTTTAAAATCCTACCCAGGACCCTAAACAATGCTGCTTTTCTTATTCCAATTTTCAAAAGTTTAAAAGTCCAATTGGACAAAATGATCTTCAATCTTGGAGAAAATCCCAATGCATAAAAATTCACTTACCTGCTCTATTAAACAAACCAACCAAATCTATGTGGCAGAGGAAACGTCAGTTTTTAACAAGCTACTGAATACCTCCTCCCCAGCAAAAGAAATATAATTTATCTTTAATAACACGCATAGAAGAAGTTTTTCTCCATCACTAGACTCTGAATCAGGCATTCACCAAGGATTAAAAAGCAAACATTAGAAAAAACTAACTTGGTGTGCTGAAAATTCTCTATTCATTTCAATGTGTGCAGAAGATTTTTCCCTTTCTCCTTCCAGTGAAGAGGAAGGTGACGTTAAAAAGCTTGAAATTATTTTCCTCTCTTTAGTATTCGAATATGAGACTACACCATATGACAGAAAGCAGCGGAAAAAATTCAAGCATTATAGAAGCCCATAGTACCCATCTAATTTCCTGGCAACTACAGTGCAAGTGATACATTTTAGCGATTTACTGAAACCAGCAAAATTTTTCCAACTGTCTTTTACAAAAAGTATTACCTAAAAAGACAGTACAAAAAACAGTTCCAGCTGCTCTTGGAAAAAGAGATCAAAGACAGCTTTTAAAGGAGTAACATCACAAATTACTGGCTTCCGAGTAAGAAAGTTAACAAGTTATTGATCATGTAAAACCATAAAAAAATATTACCAAGACAGGCACCAGGTTATCCTACCTACATTTGGAAGAAAGGTTAATGCAATCAGCAAGAAAAATCCATCAGACTGGAAAGCCATTTGATTATTCCAGTGTATTACATGTTTACATTATGATTACTCTAATCTAATGTTTTAAAAACTCTCACCTGCTTCTTCATTTGTACTTATGATTATCAATGCCATCAACATAATGCTAAAAGAGAAAAGCTTAACTAGCTCTGCAGAATTAGTACAGAAAGCGCTATAGCCACATAAATTTCATCAGTGTACTCCGGATTGGGAAAAAATCCACAACAAATAGGAAAAAATGGCAAACTGTAACCAGCTAAAGGGCTGGATTCATTTGTACCGACAACTACTATCTTTCCTAGTAATGTTTGGTTTTGCTACAAATCAGGTCCAAATTCTGAGGCTTTCAAGCCAAATTCCACTGGGAAATTTCTACATCAGATTTAAAAACCTCTTTTTCAAATTCCAGGTGCAGCCTCAGCACTTTTTACTAGTTGTTCTTTGAAGAAAAAAAAAGTCTATGCTGATGGTTAGGAAGGACCTGTATTTACAAAACCTGCTTTCAAAGGCAAGCATTCCTAACTGAGACTATGGAAGAGTCCCAGACGCTTAGAGTATAACATAGGAACTCCCCGAAACGAAAGGTCAACAAGCTCCGCGTTCTCACCAAAAAGCAAGGACCGGGAGAGCTTTATAGTGGTGAGTACACCTGGGGACGGATGCCCTTGCTGTCAAACGCCCTTGCAGACAACCAGGCGGACTCCTCTTCTCCCAGCACCTTCAGGGCCACGGGTTCCTTAAAACTCTCCACTCCCTCACCACACCACCAAACGACGATACTTACCTTACGGGAATCAGTAGTTAAAGAGAGCACCTCATACACACAGTATGTTTCAACCAGGAAGGCTGAGAAGCAAAGAGGAAAAAGGCAGCCCAGTATTTTTTGGCCATTTTTTTGTTGGAAGCTTGCGGGCTCCTCTCAGCGCAGACCCTCTCTTGCTTATTCAGTTTGGGGATCGGCGTGCCAGCAGCACTCAGTAAATAAAAAAAAACTGACTCCAAACTGCACATGTTATTTGCAGCTCCATAAAAAATATTGCTGGGTCTTTGACACATGTTTATATAACACCTAATATAAAAGGGTTGTTACCATCTCATGAATAAATATGCAGCGCAGGCAGAAGTCTGGAAGCGTTTTCTAACTAAGCGAATAAAATCTGTGAAGTCCAAACTCCAATTCAAATTCTTCTCAAGGATTTTAGTCCTAGGGTTCAAGTTTGGGAGCATATCCAGTTAAAACAAAGACGACTTTTTAAAATAAACAAAGAAAGTACATTTTGAGATGCAGCGATCTTGACTGATTGGGTTTGTTTATTTCTGCTTTCACAGAATTTGGTAATCTGCGACAAGTGTCTCAGCTCATGCAAGACAGATTCAGCCACCTGGAAACAACCAATATTTTAATATATATTCATAATGCTCTAACAATAAAAAGTAGCCTTTCCTACTGGTTCCAGTAGATGCTGTAGAGCTTTATAAAAGCTGATTTTGTCATGCGCCTCCTTTTCTTATCACACACTACAGTGCTTACACTTG
Source organism: Phaethon lepturus (assembly GCF_000687285.1). Taxonomy (NCBI): domain Eukaryota; kingdom Metazoa; phylum Chordata; class Aves; order Phaethontiformes; family Phaethontidae; genus Phaethon; species Phaethon lepturus. The sequence continues at coordinate 55,447 of NW_010528172.1, forward strand.
GAAAATGAATGTTAGAGCATTTTAATCTTTATTACTCTCTACAGTTTGAAGTGACCTGTCTCTTTGACTTTATAAATAACCCAAATACTCTGTATGCTTAATTTGCCATCACCATAGCAATTTTTTTCAAAGGATGAGTCAAACTCTTACTCCAAAATTAAATGTCTTTTTTTTTTTTTTTTTTCAATTAAGTCTCTTCTTGTGGCAGTAAAACACTGGGCAAAGTTTTTCTTCAAAATTTCCTTTCTTCTTCATGCAAATTGCATTATGGTAATCCTAATAAACCTTTCTTTAACACATCTTTAACACAAAACACTACGTCTTATACAAGATGTGTTTACAACATTTACTACCTTGTTAATTCTTTTGTTCCATGGAGCAGGCATTTGCTATGGTACCGAGCCTGTCATTCTCATCAACTCAGTGATTCATCTGCCTTTCCTACATTTATCTTCCAGCCTGTCCTTCCTAATTTTTTCTTTAACTTACCACTGTCTAGGTGCTGCTCTCCCTCCTTAGATTCTGCACCAGGCTTTTTCCTTTCCACTATATAAGGTCTAATGTTCGAAAAGCTGTTGTTCACCGCAATTCATGGTACAGTGACTCATTTCTGTGATGACTACTGTCTCCTACAAAAGACGACTAGTATTACTTGTCGTATCATTACAAAAGAGTTAATTCACCCAGGTCTTAGAATATATGATGCAGGAAAACAGACAGCAGTTAATACTTTTGGAAACCAGAGCAGCCTCTGGTGCCCCTGTCATGCTCCACTGCCTTGCTTACAACCGGCAGGAATA
>NW_010528172.1:56277-72104 GCF_000687285.1 Phaethon lepturus
GAACAAAGAATTTTTCAGACAGATAAAGGGATATCCTTGAAAATCTGAGACAGTCCAAGAACCCCACCCTGCAGAACCCGGGGGTATCTGGGTTATCACAGGTTTTGGTAGGAGTGGCAGATGTAAAATCCTACTCAGCCTGGCTCCTGTCTTTTCAATTAGACAGTATCTTGTCTCAGGAGAAGTCATTTGGGTGACTGAAGTCACTGGAAGCCATAGCTACCAAAGTAGAGATATCCATAATTGCAGGCCAGGCCTGAACCAAGGTGCACTCCCAAGCAAAGGAAGGAACTCTAGAAAGATTAGTAAGTCAGTTCTGAACTCATCTTGACTGTTTTAGATAAGCATGAATAAACTGGTTTAATAAACCGTCTTTACACAGGCTACCAGATGCTAGTTTTGTTCAGCTACTGGAGGCTCTTTGTTAATAAACATCCCTTCTTTTCCAGAAATTTGCATTTTTCATGCCTGCTGGACTTACGTGAGCTAGAAACAGAGGGCTATAGCACCCATTTAATTTTCTTTTTTCTCCTCCTCCTCGCAGACACTATTTGATGAACTTCAACATTCAGAAGCTATCAGAATAACGAGATTTCCACTCCCATGGCTGCTAACAGAAAAATAACACCATACCACCGCTCTCACTCCACCATTGTGTATCGTCCCATCTTTTTGTTTTAAACCAAAAGACATCTGAAAGACAACACTGATAATTCTAAGTTTTCAAACCCCTGAACACTTTAAAAACACTTCCCACATGCCTGGCTGGCAATCTTTTGATCCACGTGGCAAACTGATGATGGCACAAGAGGTCAACTGCATGATGCTTTTTTGGTGTTTTTTGTTTTGTTTTGTTTTTTAAATAATCCTGGCATCATAGAAGATCACAACTTTTAGGCATGTTTGCCATCCAAAAGCCTACAGACAAGAGTATGATACCTTTGGCTTCATTACTTCTTTGATTTGAAATACATGCTACATAATTCCAGTTAACTAAAGACACTGATGCACAGGATCTCATTAAAAATAATACTTACTTTATCTTATCATTTTTTATTGAGACAATTTACCTACCTGAGCATCTGTGCTTTATCAAATAATATTTTTAAAAGTTCAGAATCAATTCAATGATTGATTTCAATGAAACTTTCAATTTTTCAATGAACTGCCTTCATTGAATTTATGTCTGCCGAAAAAATTGCTGTCCCAAAACAGAGCAGTTACTTGCAGAGTATCTACTGTGTCAAACCTGGAACAATCCAGGCTCTATCTCACAAACACAAGCACCTTTACACGGCTCAGTTTTACACATCCTTCAGATGCATTAAACCTCCATCTGACACCCATTAAATGCCCAGGACTAAGGTCAGTCAGAGAAAACTATACAGAAACTGAAGTCAAGAGAGGCTTGATTTAGAAAACATGACGGTGGTTTGCATCACTTTTTATGAGCCACTTCTTTTCACGAGTCAGAGAAGACTTTCTGCTTTCCACACAGATAAGCGCTACTAGATTTTCAACTGAATTATGGATTACAAAGCAATGAATCCTGACAAGATCACTTTTGAAGTTAGATTTCAAAGATACACTTAAGATACCAAGGATAATTGTTTGAGTCTTTGATAGTTTCCATAAACATTGGGCAAAGAAAATTATAAGCATTGAATCCCCTGAACGTGTTACTGGTTTTTTTATTCCTAATATTAAAGCTACTGTAAGAGTAGGGCGCAATGAAGAAGGCAAAAAAATACATTTCTGTTTCATATATTGCAGCTAAAACAGACCTTAGGAGGATGCAGTACTGCCCATCTGCCTCTCTGATTCTCCAGAACAAAAAAATGGTTGGAGAGGTTAGGAGAGAAGTCAAAATTAGCCAAACGCTCAAGGGTGTAAGATGCTCTGCAGTAGAAGCAATACCATCAACAGCCACAACTAACATTACCTTGCTAGTCACAGGAGATTTCTCGCTATCCTTTTGTCTCCTGAAATGACAACTGAGAACCACAAATTTTTTGGCAAGGAACACCAAAAATGGATAACTGTAACAACATGAGAAGAGTTTCAGAAGGCGGATGAACAGAAGGAACAGATGTGGAGCAGGTGTCTGCTCTCTGCTTATAAAATGATGGTTTTTCAGGGTCACCACTGAAATAACAGAAACTTGAAGCAGAACATAAATCCTGAGAAGGTCCCCGTGTCTGGCTTTCAAACATCAAATGTAAGACTTCAAGCGTTCACTGTTACTAAGTAAAGCCCAAGGGTCAATGATTTCCTTACTAATTTAGGGAGTGACCAAAAATAGAAGACAGCTTGTGGCATTCTTGTCGGAGCCGACATATGGAGATCATAAACCCCAAGAAGGCTTGCTGCTTCTTCTCTCACTGAGGAGCTCCTGAGATTACAGTTCCCTACAACTACATCCAACGAGGTGCCATACTCCCACCTCCTCCCTTCCAGCCAGGCCCATGAAAGACCAGCACCAAAATCTGAGCTACAGGCTGCCCAGCCTCCGATGGGCTCAGTAAGAACTGCACTGATTAGAAAGTAATGAGGATGGAGACACCTGACACATCTTTATCACAAAACATTGGCTCAACACCTTCATGTGCCCATTAAAGATTTGCCTCATATTGGAGTTCCTCTAAACCACACAAGGTGCTTTAACCAGCGTGAGAGGACAAGTGAAGAAGCAGAATGGCCCTTGTTCCCATGTCACATCAACTCTGCAAAGACATTCACTTCATCAGTTGCATGTCATGAAAGCAACTGTTTTGAGAGTCTATGCAAAGGGCTAATTTAGACATTATGTTAATACAAGTATTGCCGGACTGCTCAAAGCAGCTGATGTACTTCTACCCACTAAAGAAACAGAGACCATCTACCGGTAGGCTGTACCTGTCACGACCAAGAAATGATGCAGTTTACGCATTTCTTAACCAGCAACAGAAAGCAGGACAATAAACACCACAGACAGCTACGGCTGTAATACTGGCCCCGTAGCCCAGGGCCATCTGATGTTGGAACATGTTATTAGTTGCTGCCTAGTGTGGAAATTAAAATCCTGGGGGTTACAGCCATTGTACGCTGACCCTCAGAAAGATCACATGGCCCTCCTAGCAACTTTTTTCATTTTCTACCTTAGGTTTCTCATAGGTCATCTCTAAATGCACATGCACAAATCCACCTCTTCTTCAGCTTTCCTCAGATGATATGCAGGAAGAAAACCTTCAGTGCCCCTGGCAGGAGAAGTTACCAAGCTTTTAGTAGCCTCCTTGACCTGCTGAAGAGATCATCTCCTCCTTGAACTGACACCAGGATACCAGAGGACAAAAATCTTTGGCATCTTCAAAAACTGCAAAAGCAGTGAAAACACTGTAAGTTAACAGGGGAGACTCATAAGCAAGGGAGAGAGTTTTCAAAAGAAACGGGTACTACTTTATGACACTTTGCAGTCAGAGGTGGTAAGAACGACTACCAACTTCCCAGCACTTAAACAAAACCTATGTTTCAGCTAGCTTCTCCCCCAGCAACAAGCTGTGTTCTTACACATACGGCAGCGGTGCATGGTGAGACCTTGGGCTCCAATGACTAAGAGCAGCAATACCCCAATCAAGGAGCAGGAAAGTATTTTTCTGAGCTGAAAGCTTATGCAGAAAAGTTTCAGCAGCTCAGCAGCTTCCTGCTGGATGAGCTAAGCACAGCAAGATGAACCACAGTGTTCTGCAGAAGAGATCTTTTCCCCTTCCCAGACAAAATTAAGACTTTTCTCCTATCTAACCTGTTTTAGAGGAACGTGCTCTATGCCAATATACAACTGTCTGCCTATAACTTTGCAACGATACTGGCAAAAAGGGAAAATCACTAATATTAATGTAAAAGTGGCAGAGAAATGCCTGCACATGATGATATCCACTAGGAAGTATGCATAGTTCTTGGCTGTGAGAGGTCTTCATAAAAGCAGCCTTAAATCCTTCATCATCATTCATTCATTTCTCCATAGAAAACTTGTGGATACCTAGGGGTGATGTGATTAAAGGGTTTCACAAGAAGTTGTTTGTTAGAAGAAAAACATCACAGCCAGCATCTCACCACCCAACTGCTTGAATACTGCTGACCTCAAACACTCATGCTACCACATACAGCAATACCTAAAATTTTTTTCCATCCAACATTTCTTCCAGTTATTTTTCTCCCTGCTAAGACATCAGCTCTCTATTACTGCAGCAAAACAACATCAAAACACAACACTGCCAGATAACTAAAAGCACCCGCATTTCACATATTCACACTACAATAACACAACTGCACTTGATTTTTACCTGCTGGCAGAATTCAAGCTTACAATACAACACACAGTCACATACCCATTAGTTAAACAAGTATAAAACATGCTTTTTCCTTTTAATCTCGCTATTTATTTGTTAGTAGCTTCCCAGGTCAGGTCTGCTTATCGTTACTGCGACACAAAAAAAGTTACCAGCAAACAAATACAAAGATTTTAAAGCTGAGACACACTACAGGAAAGTGCAGGCTTCCCGCAGCTGCTTAAACAAGACTTTGTTTCACACTGTGGCCTTAACAGGACACTGTCATCCCTCCCAACTCAGCTAAATCCCGTAATTTTAAGTTAATTCTCTTCTCCCCCCCCCCCCCCCCCCAGGCCACGCCCAGTCCAACTAATTTTCCATTGTAACTTATAGGGAGCAAGGATTTTAGTCCCATGTGAATGGAAAAGCAGCTAGTAATTGAAAACAAATTAACCTATTTCCAACTGTGCCTAAGTCATATTACCGCATTTTCAGAGAAATAAGCACACAAATCCTGGTAACTTTTAGAGCAGGGATGAGAGAACAAAACTGGGTAAAGGGAGAGCTTTTTGCATCACTTGGCTGCTGTGCTTAGGTACACTGACGTTAGCTTCCAGGGCAAGGAGGGAGGTAGTTAATCCCTAACTGCTAGCAGAAGAAGTGTTGTACGCAGAGAAAACTAGTTTCATGCACCTGGAGGACTGACATTTGAAATATCGATAAGCTACCTTTCCCTTGAGAATAACATCGGTATTTTTTGCTGGTATTGCAACTTTATTGAGCAATTATCTGATCGGGGATCAACAGATTAAAAAAATCAAAATTAAGCATGCTGATCAGTCATCACCTTCTAGTACCTTGTAATGGAAACATTCACATTTGGCTTCATGGAAGTATCATATACTTCACGGATGTATCATGGAAGTACATTAGCTACCCTGGGACCTCAGTAATCCTGATGAAGTTCCTCACTTATAATAGAAAAACTTAACTGATTACAGTAGAGAGATATCAGCATAGACACGTCATTGTGGCAACAAAATTACCCATATTTTGTAAGCACTCCACATTTTGAAAATACTCCATAGTTTACTCTTCATTTTTCAAATACTAAATTGAATTGAATAAACAAGAAAGGCAGCAAATCTAGGAAACTCAAATATGAAAACTACTATTTAAGATTACTATTAGTCTGGAAGGCATTAAAAGAGGGGACATAAATGTTTAGTTCAGGTCTGGTTAAAAGATTTCCTGACTCATCATTAAAGAAAAGATTTTCTGAGAGGCCAAAGAAGACAGTCTTGAAAGCTAAGCACAAAACTGGGCGTTGAGACAACTTTTTTCCTTGCCTGATTCTCGGTGGGTTCATTTGACCTCTGGCAGCCCATCTAAGTCAGTTGATCAAAGAGAGTAACTAAATTGGGGTACTCGGTCTAAAACATTTAAAGCCTGACAGAGGTGCTGAATCCCATAGTTCAAACCTGAGTGAGCAGGAGGTAAGAGCCCAGGATTTCTCTTTAAGTCAAAGCCTCCCTCTGAAGCTTGGCACCCAGAGCTGATGCCCAAAATAAACTCTGTGAAAAACGTTAGCCTGAATTTCCCTTTCCCTCAGCCTGAGCTCTTCAAACTGTCATCTGATGTGAGGTAAAAAGGGAAATTATAACGTGTATTATTAAACACTTTAGATATTGGCTGGAAAGAGGGAAGTTTTATTTTGTGAAATGCTATAGCTCCTATACCAGTGTGGCTGCAGAGGCTGGAGAGTTAAACGAAGCAAAAAGTAAACTGACAGCAGCCACAGAAGCAGGGTATCGTCCCGAGCCTTTGCACCGGGCTCCATCTCTTCTGCGACAGACCGACAGCTTTTCACCGCTGTACGATACATCTGACAACTTGAATTTGCCAAGCTGCTGTATTTATTATTGGGGTATCAGGTAAGGATGGAGCCGGATGTGTCTAATGCGAGCCACTTTCCTTTTATTGACTTCCCTTTACGTTTCTGCTCAAGAAAAATTGAGACCAAATTAATGACTCCTAATTTTAATATGGATTTTTGTATTTGCCCTTAAAGCATGACTTCTCCATTCAGACAGTAATTTGACTAAATCAGTGGTCATTCAGAAATGGTACAAATAGCTCTGGGTACTAAAACACAGCTGACAGGTTACAAAAATATCCAGCATGGAAATATATATCCAGAGAAAGGTAGAAAAATTTGAACTCTGTTCGTTCAAAGAATAGAAAAAAGTAAAAACAAGCAAAAGTACATATTTCAGTTGATTAAAAAAAATTGGGGTTTGTTTTGTTTTTTATGCTTAGCATTAGTGATACTGGACCCAGAACAGCAGGATTCAAGCTCTTACAGAACAACATTTGTGATTAGAAAAAGGCATGAAATTATTTTCAACCGCAACAGAGTAAAACAAGGACTAAGTGCATTTTTCAGCTCCACGTTGTTTCTTAGGAGAACAAATGATGACTAAATCCCTGTACTAGGTTTTGCTAGTTCAGAGAGTCACCGGAGTCGAACTGAAAGCAAGTACCCGCAGCACGTGGCAGAGCTGTAACGGGCAGCGAGCCTCTCAAGCCCCTGCTGCTCTCAGCCTGGGTAGCTCACAGGAGGGCATTTCCAAAATACATACCCTTGCCCACCCCACTGCACGCCAGGGAAGTGTTAAAATACGTGCACTATATTTAAGTATTTCCAGTGCTAGCTATTTATTATTAAGATTAGGAATAACTCCACCTGAGTAAGAAAAGAAAAAACTGTACTGCCATATTCATCCATGCTTAAGATAATTCAGCTTTACAGTTTTGACATGTGTAGCTTATTAGACTCTTAAGAACGTAAAAACACCATTGGCATTTTTCATATTGCAAGCGTCTGGTAGATAATGGCCGTGCAGATTTTTTACAGAACAGCACAAGTAAACTTGCCAAACTTTCATCATCACTCCTTTGGAAACTCTGAGGGGGCCTATTAAATTGGCATTTTGTTTGACATGCACACAGAATGTGCTTAGCATGCAGAACAAGTATGGCAATAAACCTTTTCTTAACAGCTGTGTTATTTTAGCTAATGATAAACATGTATCTGAAGCCACGTATCACCACAACTGAAATTGGTGAGAAAAGCTTAGTCACCCCATCGAAAGAGAGGCCAACACAACAGAGAGGAAGTCGTTTATTTATTCTTAACTATGCACTTAATTGTCTCACCCATAAACACAGCCGAATACACAAACTGTTGTTCTAAAATAAGTAAAGTTCACAATCATCGTAGCTTATATTCTGTCTCTGACCTTGCTGCATCTATTCTTTAGCAACAGATTCCTACCCACGGGCACATGTGTGCAATTATCGCTGATCTCGGTGGAAGCTGGGATTGCGTAACTGAGAGAAGAGTTTATTTTCCAGAAAGTTTCCTTACGGTCTAAGAGCTTCAGAGGCCAAAAAGGCCCTTTTTGTAACCGTTGTGGCTCATTCCATTCTGACTACATTCAAAATGAAAAAAATCTGGACATGTGAAATGCAGATGTTAACGAGCAAGACAGCATATTGATTTGGTTAAGCCATTTAATTTTGACAAACTGCCAAAACAACAATAAAAGAATCACAAACCTGAAAAATTGGAGATTTCATCAGCAGCCTACAATGAACAGGGAGATAATGAGTCCCCAGCAACCTCTAGGAAGAGATCGATTCTCTCCATGGAACTGCAGTGACTGGGAATTCCAGACAGTGCCCTTCGATTTTCTCTGAAATCTTATCTTTGCAAAGTAAACAAACACGAGATAATAACCTTTAAACTTTCCACAGCCATTCATAAGCAGATTCATTACTAGAGAACAGCAGCCGACGTTCAATATTAGCCTCTGTTCAATACGTGGTACTCCGTGTATCGCAAAACTCGATCTTTTAAAAGGGACAGGTTGCAATTCCCAAAATCATGACACTTAAAAAAAAAATAAAACGAATCATGGTGCCTCAGAAGCATTTTCCAGCTTTTCTCTGAATCAGTAGAGCTGTACACATCCCACCTTTCCAGTGAAAACTGAATTTATCATGTAATCAACTGAGTTCGCAGTCTGAAGTCTTAAAAAGCACTAAACATTGCAGAAAAAACTGCAAAACTAATACTAATGTTTCAAAATGGGGAAAATACCTTTGTTTTCAGCATTTTTTTTAAAATGTGACCAAACTTTAAATTTAAAAATTTAAAACCAAAATTTAAAAATACTTAATTTACTTCAAATCAACCTGATTTTCGTTCCTGTGTTCAGAAATATCTAAGGCAAACTTAAACTATGACAGAGCTTTTTAAGAGCATGTGCCTGAAACATTACTGGTCTCTATGGACATGTTGACTATGTATTTTTACGGACCCTCAAAACTAAGTTCATAGCTATATAAAATCAGAATTTGTCAAACCAAACATTGACATATCCATCAGAATTTAATACAAAGATATTTTACTCTAAATATTTGATACATGGCTTCTAACTCCTTGAAAACAACAGCTTTTAGACTACATTAGCCCAGTATTGTCTTCAGTTATAATTGTATCATTTTATTAGACTAGAGAGAAAAAAAGAATAGAAGAGGTAAGTGCTGCTACACTACCCCCATATTATTTTTTTTTTTACAGCCATTTGCAGAACACCATCAGTAAACACAGTGCTTTACAAACCACATAGGAAAGGTCATTACCCCAGAGAGCTTACAACTACAGCAAACGAATCGAGTACAAGAACCCTTCCATACAAAGGAGTTATGAGGAGATTCCTTTTTAATATATTCGGGGATCATCATTAAAGAGATCTTTAAACTGCTTCCGATCCCCAAGTCAAACAGCACCAGAGCAGCACCAAAAGCTGACAAAAAGGGCCACATTTTTCTCCTTGCCCTGCCTTACTCATAAGGGGCATCTTGAAGCAGCGAGCAGATGCGCATCGACTCACTTCTCCATCACAGGCGCAGAAGGGAAGGTACGGAAATGCGCTGCATGGGAGACGCAAGGCAACGGGACCCGTCAAAAAAAAACCCACTAAAATCCAGGAGCACAAGCTGGGCCGCAAGCTCCGCTACTCTCCTGCTCTTCGTGTTACCCTGTCATACCTTTATTTTGACTCTTGCTGGCTGCACCTTTGCTCCAACACTTTGCAGAATCATGCCCACCAAAACAGCACTCAAGGGAAGAGGTGAAGGCGAACAGGAGGAGTACTTTGTGCGTGAGGAACTGGATGGAAGCTCGTAAGAACACGGATTGAGACCTTTGTTTATAGTGCGGTCTAAATATTAAGGTTTCCTTTCAAGTTTACTTCCTTTCAAACTGAATTTCTTATACGACATTGGGCCTGGAAAACAGCCAATAGAAGGTCTGACCAACTATGAGAGTCATTTGGTTTCTTTCAAAGTGCCTCCTTTAATTTTCAGATCAGCAATGAACATCTTCCTCAGGTCCTTCAGAAGCTACCACCACCTTCTTCTTCTAAGAGCATTCATGGCTAGACAGTCAAACACAAACCATTATCAAAGCAGAGAAGCCTTGTTTTCATGGCAGGTTCTGCCGCAAACAGCAGCGCCGCCGGCAAGATACAAGCGCAATCGTTTTGCTCTTAATAAGCTCCTTCACAAATGCGAAAGTAGGGGTTTTTTAATCTTTGATTAAAAAAAAAAACCCAGCCCTTAGCATGCTCTGCTGAGGTGCGCGCTCTGTTCAATTCAAGGAACCTGTGCCTCCGAGACCCGGGAAATTTCCTCCGTGGGCTCATGCAGCATCATCACACTCCCCGGCTGCTTATGAGTTAGACACTTAGTAAATCCATCGCCCGTTACCGTCTACATGTTACCGGAATTTTTCCCACACCTAAGAAAGCAAGGAAGCTGGAAAAAACCTGTGATGGGACAAATACAACCTCTCACAGGCAGGACACGTTTAAATCTCTAGGCACGAGCGGCAGCTCAGAGGCCGATGGCGAAGGGCGCTCGGGGAGGTCGCCCCGGCCTCGGGCGAAGCCCTGCAGGAAGCACAGGGGTGGGGAAAGCAGGTGCAGCGACTTCATGTATGAGACAAAACGATGTTCGGTCTAGAAATAAAATACTTTCTCAAAATTATGTTGCAATCCTATTTTTCCTTCCACCACCCCGCCTCCCCACCCCAAAAACCTGTCGGAGAAGTTTACCCTTTAACTAAGGGGGTGAGGGGGAAGGCAGTGCAAATCTCAGTAAGGACAAGGTAAAAGTGTTGAGTATCTTTAACATCAGTCAATTCCCAATAGTAACATTTAGGAAAAAATTATTACTCAAAAATACGTTCTTTTTAGAAATTATTTCTGGTGATCATTATCAGGTTTACTGAATATTAAGGTTTCATTTATAATTGATTAACATAGATTATCACCTTCTATACCCACCCCAGACTAGATTAATTTTATATTATTAATGATCATAAACAAAAAGGTGGCTATCAATTATCATGAGGTTTCTTTAAAAGATGTATAGCTGATAATTAACAAGGTATCAGCACATTGTACACTGGCAATTGCTTACCCATTCATTAAAAAGTCATTTATGTGTTACTTACGCATGACTATAAACCTGAATATGAAACGGAATGTTATTTTCTCACCTCCTGGCAATCCACACCCCCAGCCTGCATTACTAGAAAAAAAATACTGAATATATTTTCTGTGGGTAACTGAGGAAAATGTCTGGAAGAGTTAATACTGAGGTTGGGTTTTGTTTAACAAAAAGCAGAGAGAGACGTACGGCATTTCCCTAATAACTCCCAATCATAGTGCTTACAGAAGAGGGAAGATAATTTACCAGGTGTACCCATCATCTTTGCTGAATTACCAAAACACTGGAATAAAAAGAGGAGGCTGCTGAAATGCAGGGAAAAAACCCCACATGTAGGTAAAGAATCGAATAGCTTAGTTTGATAATATGGGAAAGTAATTAAGAACTTGGATCAGTCACTTACTGTGAGAGTACACTTTTCCTGGAGTACGTTTAAGCTGACCAAATTGTAGAAGTGCCCTACTTTCAGTACATCCAAATATTCATTTTTGGACATGCTATCTTGCTAGTCAAGTGTACAACCATTATGATAACTTGGCCACATATATAGCTACACTACCCCAGATTTTGTTTGCAATTTACTTCTGTAAATTCAAACCATTTTCAGCATCTTTGTCCTGACTGTTATCAAGTCTGTACTACTATTTTAAGGTTTGTTGTTTGGTTTTTTTTAATCAAATTTATTCTCCTGGTAGATAGCATTTTTTAAAAAACCCAGCAAGTGAAAAAAAGCAGGACAGTTTTTCTGGCATCAGACACCTACTTCAATTTATTGTGTTTTCCAATGCAGGATTTAACACAAATTTCAGAAAAAAAGAATTATTATTCCTAGTCATACTGGATAGTGCTAGTAAGATATTTTTTTTCTATACACTAATGTCAGTTTTTGTTTTGTTGCTGTTCTAAATTTGTAAACATTTTAAATGTCATGTTTACCAAATTTTGAGGTGATTAATAGCTATGGTCAAACCTAGTCACCCATGAGACACCATTCTTGCTGTACCAAGCAACAATAAGTAATGTGAATTATCCATCTTTATGCCTCAATGCACTCAGTGAAGACTGGACTACAATATAAAGTCCTAGGAAAAGAAGGGGGTTTGTTTCTATTTAATTTTTAAGTTGTATGCTTATACGTGCAAATAAGCTGACAAAAATCAGGCCTTTCCCTTGCCTTCAGGCTCTCAAGCCTTCAGAAGATTGAGGCTGGATGAAGCCCGAGCCTTCCTCCAGCACAGCTCCCCAGGAGCGCCAGGGAACAGGCGTTCCGGAGCAGTGGGAAATAGAGAACTGGAGACCCTGGCTGCTCTTCCGCTGGGTATTCGGACAGCGGGAGGCTTCAAAGCCAGAGCACAAAGCACTAAGGAGGCACCTAAGTGCCTCGGAAACAGCATTTGGAAGCTGAAACTAGAAAAATACCACGGGAATGACCTCGCATAGCACAGACCTAACATAACCGTGCTATAAGGATAGGAAGGGACATACCTACACTTTATTTACACGTACAAAGAAGGACTGCTGTCTCAGAAGTCAGGTGCCTTGCGGTTTGCATGGTGGCTAAATCAGCTCGTACCTTCTTTGTGAGCCTTTGAGAATAAACTTACTTTCAACAGCAAAGCAGCAGCAGTGACCACAAACGGTGCCTCAAAGAGAAGCAGACAAGAAAATGTAAACTTAAGCTACCAAACTTGGAATGATGCAACCTTCGACAGATAGCAGGAATGGAAAACACAAAGCCAAACGAAACCCAGTGACCCTGGACAATGGCTTTCCTAACTTCAATAAGGAACAACCACGTTGCATAGAAACAACCAGCGAAGTACACGCTTGAAAGATGAACTCCCACCTACCCTTTAAATGTCTAGAAATGAAAACACTGGTCAAACAGAAGAACAAACATTACTTAAATATACTCATAAAAGTGGACTCAAAATGCTTTTCCTTTTTAAGCAAAAATTTAGAGAACAGACCATTCTGGTGAACCAGAACTTCTAAACTAACCAAGTAGGGTCAAGAAACAAGTTCTTCGGGAAGAACCAAAAAGGGAAACAAAAGGAGGAAGAGCATTTCCTCTTCACAGAGCTTCACTTCAGCCTGCAGCCCCAGAACTGTAGTGATGAGATAAACCTTTCCCTCACTAATAGGAAATGTCTCTTCTTCACAGTAGAAAAAATGCACAGCCAAATCATCTAGAACTCAGAGCTGTAAGTTTGAAATTAAAACAGTTCGCACGTCCACGACAGACACATACTTTATAAACTAGTAAGTCCAGGACAAGAGGTTATCAATGAATACAAATGTCCAGCAAGACACTAAAAATAGTTGACAAGTCTGATATATTGTATTACTGCTAGAAGTCATTTGAAGATTTCTTTTTTTAGCTATATTAACACGTGTAAGTTTCACATATCTTTTTAAGCATAACCACATCCCAAATAAAAATGCAATAGCAGAAGGATAGGTAAGCTACTTCAAATTATACTTTATTTGCACATGTTCTTATTTGATGTTATGTACACAAATGATACATTACACTCACAATATTTCATGAATTACATTAAATAATAAAAGACTAAGAGTAGAAAAGGCGTAATGTTTTAAATAGGAGATGAATGTTACTGCAAAATGTAAGATGGAAAAAATAAATATGAGATTATAGTTGTATTTTTGAATTATTTAAAAATGTCCATCCACTAGTGAGAATAACTATTAACTTTTGCTTGGCAAATGGTCGTATGTAACTACTCGCAATTGTTCCAGGAAGTGGAAGCGTTTTTCTCATCAGAAGGTGAAGAAACAAAGGAAGACTGGAAATGAGAATAAGGCAATTCCCAGAACAGGTAACACATTTCGGGAAATACTGCAGTTAGCAAGACTTGAAATCAGATAGCCATACTAACTCAAAGAGCCAGTTTTAAGGCTTTAAAGCTTTTAATGGTTGCTTTTCTTTCTGACTGTCTAAATTAAGACACTTTATCAGCCCTATTGACTTCACCCATTAAACCGTGGATTTTGAGACGACAAAGAACAACAAGAGCTTTTTAGGGTGGACCCCAGCCCCACACCAGAAGGGGAGAAGGGCACACTAGCTAACTTCAACAGACGCGACCTTTAGAAAGCTGCATGATTCACCCTCTGCTTGTGGGCGCTTTGAGCCACGAGCGCTGCACGAGATCTCCAGGCGGTATTTTACCAGCAGGACCCATCCAGGCTTGATGGGCACTTTGACAGTGCGTTAACATATCCAGAGAAGCATCACTGCCGGCTGCACTGGTCTTTCACAGAATCACTAAGGTTGGAAAGGACCTTCAAGATCATCAAGTCCAACCATTAATCCAGCGCCACCATGTCCCCTAAACCATGTCCTGAGGCGCCACATCCACAGGTTTTTTGAACACTTCCAGAGATGGCGACTCCACCACTCCCAGGGCAGCCTGTTCCAATACCTGACCACCCTCTCAGTGAAGAAATTTTTCCTAATATCCAATGTAAACCACCCCTGGCACAACTTGAGGCCATTTCCTCTTGTCCTATCACTAGTTACTTGGGAGAAGAGACCAACACCCTCGTCGCCACAACCCCCTTTCAGGTAGTTGTAGAGAGCAATAAGGTCTCCCCTCAGCCTCCTCTTCTCCAGACTGAACAACCCCAGTTCCCTCAGCCGCTCCTCATAAGACTTGTGCTCCAGACCCCTCACCAGCTTCGTTGCCCTTCTCTGGACACGCTCCAGCACCTCAATGTCCTTCTTGTAGTGAGGGGCCCAAAACGGAACACAGGATTCGAGATGCGGCCTCACCAGTGCCGAGTACAGGGGCACAATCACTTCCCTCCTCCTGCTGGCCATACTGTTTCTGATACAGGCCAGGACGGTGTTGGCCTTCTTGGCCACCTGGGCACACTGCCATTTCCTTGTAGAGTGACAACCAGGAGCTCCTCTGCATATCCAAAATTCATCAGCATGTAAAACCTAGCACCAGATACTGAAGAAACTCATTTCCAGAGCAGCTCAACTATTAGCACTTTAACCTTTGACCTGCTCATAGCCTTATATTGTAAAGAGTTCATCTTAATTTTTTCCTTCTTACATTGCATGTTAAGAAAATATCAGTCTACATTCTACACACAGGTCAGCTGAATGCTGAAGTTTAAAGAGAAATCAAACGTATTTGACAATGTAAACAGAACGCCTGCTTCTCACCTTACATCTCTGCTGACCAGAAGTAACCCCGGTGAAGTCAGTCAGCACAGGTATCACAACGAGAGGGAATCTGCTCCAAAGAGTAACGTAAACCTTCATACGCAGTCACAACCCAGCAAAAGAAAGAGCCGATGAACTGCTCCGACGTCACGCAGAAAGATGATGGCACAGCAGTCTGTAATAGATTTTCCCTCCTTAATCGCCGACCGGTTTTGCACTGGATGGTTCTGGTGGCCACTGAGTCCTGATAGTCTGAGCAGGGGATGCCCCCATTGCACTTTCAAGGTCATCTTGCAAACAAGGTAGAAGGGCTCAAATCACAAACAGCGATCTACAGTTACTTCAAACCATTCCGTAGCACAGTACCTTGGGGTGTAATGAACTAGGTCCCTGTCTAGGTTTATTAGTAAAAATATTTCAAGTTGCTTCAAAATAGAACTTTCAAATTTTAGTAGTCATTTTTTTTTCCTCTTTCCTGCTTTATTAAACATAGCAAATGAGCAGAAATCTGGGCTACAAGCCACCCTCAAGCCCTAGTTCCTGGGCACTTCTGCAAATGTCCAGCTGGCTTCACCAGTTTCTGAAGCACACTGAAGGCGCTCCTGAGGAAAGATGGGTTTCGCCTTCATTGGCACATTTTTGTCAGCTGTAAGACACAACACAGCTCACCACTTTAAAAAAAAAGGACAAGAGGGATTCTTCACCTTTAAAGTATTAGGCTAAGAAACTTGGTTTGGAGG
>NW_010528172.1:72135-73312 GCF_000687285.1 Phaethon lepturus
TCTTCCAAATCTGGATATGTTTTTTTCAAGGATATGCATTAGTAGGGACTCAAGAGTTTGTTTTTAAATAGTAGATGCTAAGCAAGCCAGAAGAATTTCATCCTACAAACAGAGGCAATCAAGCTGAACTGACTATATCCCAAGTGTAACAGCACTTCCCAAAGGACTCACATTAAGAACTTCCCTCTTTAGTTTAACATTTTTCTAACCGAGCTTCCTATTTCAAAACCCAGCTTTCCTTAGAAGGCTTTTCTATCACCATATCATAGTACGATACATTTTACTCAATTCTGCAGTCATAAAGAATAATGTTTACATTAGAAAATTTTGCCTAACCTTACATAGAGAAACAAACTTTAACCTGCATACATCAATTTCAAAATAAAGATTGCAAGTTAATGTTCCATCTTCTTCGTTCTGCATCTCTGTCTTTAGGGTTTAGCACTAAGTGACAAAGAAGTTTCTCTCATATATGACATGCTACTAACACTGATCTATTCCCTCCCCAAAACATCAACAAAAGGAGCTATGGGTCATTGAGCCAAAAAATTAAATGCCGAAATGCACATCCAACAGTGTTACCCTTCACTAGCAGATACCCAGTGGAAAAAAAACCCAAACAGATACTACTCAAATGTCTAGCCAAAAGAAAACATTCAGAAAAGAACAAGGTGAAATTCAGTCCCACTCTTCAGGACGAAAGGTATCTTGTTACAGCTTCACATCTTTCATAGCATCTGTGTGAGCACAGCGAGAACATGTGGAGAAGATTTACAGTATTTTATCAGGGTTGGCACGGGGGAAAGAAGAGGTTTCTCTGTGAGGTCAGGCGCAGGAAATTATTAGCTTTTTTTCCTTCAGTTCTTGAGCACACATTGTCTTCTACTGCTAACATCACAGTCATTTTGCCTACAGAAAGCTGACTAGCCAAAGCAGTACTAAATTAAGGTTAGCCTGCACTATAAACAGGCACTTCAGGGGAAGGTACACCATTTTTCCCAGGTTTGAATATAACAAAGATGAAGTCCAGTCCATATTTGAGCAGGTTTGCACCTGATGAGCTTCAAGCTCCATATATATGGTAAACTGATGCAATCTAAAGGAAAACAAGGAATATTTGTAATTGTACTGTGTTTCCCCTCTACTACTATCCTACTTTCCAGGCTCGGCGGGGGGG
>NW_010528172.1:73469-73930 GCF_000687285.1 Phaethon lepturus
TTGCGGGCCTGCCAGCAAGAAGGCTGGGGGTGCACGGGGAGCTGGGAGTGGACACAGCCGGGACAGCTGACCCGGACTGGCCAAAGGGATATTCCCTGCCATACAGCGTCATGCCCAGCACATAAACTGGAGTTGGCCGGGGAGCAGGAATCACTGCTCGGGGATGGGCCATTGATCACCAGGTGGTGACTCATTGTGCATCACTTGGTTTTGTATGTTCCTTCATCAGTATTATTATTATTATTGTTGCTGTTATTTCCTCTTCGTTTGCTGTCCTATTAAACTGGTTTTGTCTCAACCCCTGAGCCTCTCTTCCCGATTCCCTCCCCCATCCCACCTCGTGTATGGGGGGGGCGTGTGTGAGCGAGCGGCTGCATGGTGCTTACCTGCCGGCTGGGGCTAAACCACGACAAAGACTAATCAAATAATGTACCTCTCAATATACACCCAATGGCATTGAT
>NW_010528172.1:73961-89846 GCF_000687285.1 Phaethon lepturus
AGAGACTGCATTGTGAAAATTAATGGAATTTTCTCAAAGCTGTGTCTGCAGTGTTCTCAGTTCAGCAGTTACTAAGCCAGCAGCTCAAGCCAGAGCTCAAGGCAGACAGATACGAAGAACTGGACATCACCAACCTCATGGGAAAAACAGGACTGGAAAACACTTTGGGGAAATGCTGGGGGGAAAAAAAAAAAAAAAACCACAACACTTAGTAGCTAAAGTGAAAACAGAAAGATCAAACATATGCCACCATCCAGATCATCCTTCTCTAAGCCCAGTAGGAATTTAAGAGAATTCCTGCATATTGAATTGGACAAAGCTGCAAGCATCTTCGTCCTTGTTTGATGCACATTTAGAGTAACTGCTGTCAAAAAAGCTGACAGCTTGAATGGCTGCAAGCACAAAACCACAAGTGTCTTGTAGTCACTGAAATAGGAAAAAGCTGAAAGACATCATATGACATGTCAGGTAGGTAGAGAGATCAACAGGAAAAACAGGTACAAATACTTGTAACCAAAATACATTCAGTAAAAAAATATCTAGGCCTGAAGTCTTCTAACTGTAACAGGATGCATTAATGAGAATATTTATAAAATGTTAAACCAAGACTTTCTAGTAATGCACTGAAGAACACCAGAGAACAATCAAGGAATAATGAAAGAAAACACACATCTACTCAGCATCATCTGAATGGTGATGATAAATAATGAATTAAAACTTTTGCTACGCAATACTGCAAGATATGCTATCAAACCTATAGTTCTATTACCCATTCTGGAATACTTTTTAATCACTAGAAGGATAAACCCAGGGCACAACACCGTAAAAGAGAAAGCTGAAGATTCAAAATTTGAAATGAAAAAATTTTGAGCACCCAGTCTATTTTCCTAATTAGTATTTCAGCTATTTAATGCACTTAAATTCAGGCAGGAGACAAGCAATTCTCATTGCCTGCCAACCAACATCATCAGATCTATAAATCCCTTTTTATTAGAATTCCCTTTTAAATATAAATGCCTTGTGATATAATTCCCCTAGTATGTAGTAATACAGCAGTGTGCTTCCATGCAGTCTGTCTTTGATCTACAGGTTTGACATGAATTCTTTAAATTAGAGTAATATTTTAGAAAAAAACAGCTTTAAAAGATGCATCGTTTTTCCAGAGAATTCCAACAGATACAAATGGGGGTCTTCTGACTGACCAGACCAAACTTCAGCTGTATTAAAATGAAATCCAAACCAAGTATTTTATATTCCATCGAAAGGGTGGAAATGAAGAAGGACAACTAGAAACAAGCTTCGGCATATATGAAAGCCGCCCCACCACCACCACCACCAATCTCCTTTGGTCGCATCACTGCCAAACAGCTACACCCCCCTACAAAATCCCAGCCAGACTGATCTCATTTTACTAGAATTTTTCAGAGGATGAGATCTTTGGCAGCAGTCTATCATAGCTCATACAAATACTTCAATTTTTCAAAAGGAAGGGAGAAATAAAAATCGCTTTTGCAATTAGCAAATAGTTCAATCTAAAATATTAATGTACCAAAGGCCTGATTATTCAGAATCCTTTGTTAGTGAAATTTGAAATTTGAAGTTCATTTTGCACTAAATGTGCTGATTTTAGTTTAAGAAAGCAGACTGTTTAAAAGTCACCAACTAAAAACTTAAATGAAATTAAACTAAAAAATTATATTAAAACTCTTTTTTAAAAAAAGTCCTGTATTCTCAGTGTATATCTCTTTCTTTAGTTTAATTTCATCCTCAACATTATAATTGGCAATTTTAGAACAAATATTTCATGCTAAAACACAAACTCTTCATATTCCAAAGTTATTCTTCAGCATCACTTTTTTATAAATACTGTTAATGTAAAACACTGTCAGCGCACGGCAAAGGCTGCTGTTGTAACCTGGAACACTTCACTAGCAAATGCAAATTCAGTGAGCCCCTACGAACTTCCCAGCAGTTACAGTTTAATAAAACAGAAGTCATGCCCTGATGACCAAGGCTTGATTTGAAAACACGGTAAAACACAGGCCCAAGTGCTTCCCTGAGTTTGGGGTTTTAAAAAAAAAAAAAAAAAAAAAGATAAATTGTTTGGAAAAGCGAACAAGCCAAAAGCACAGATAAAAAACAGAAAGCTGGCAAAAGAGTCAGTTTTTGTAACAGAAGTGTAGAATTAATGCAAGAGCATTCAAATTTACCTACCTACATCTAAAAGAGCCTCCTCGGAACCATGAAACCTCAGAACCTCTATCTATCAAGTGATAATTTGTTGAGCATGCTCTAGCACTGCAGTTTGTATTTAGTTACAGTTCCACAGTTATTCCTTATTTAAGCTATAATGCTCTCCAGGCAGAATGCATCTCAGAAGGTCTACTGCATAGCAAGGGATGAAAACCATGCTTCTTCAATTGCCAGAAGAGCAGCAAAATATCCCGTGTAGTCACTGCTACATTACTGAAATGTCATTTTTAAATATTACTTTCATATACTTTGACTGAGATTCAATACATCACATCAAATCAATGAAGAGTTAATCAAAAGTTTAATTTGCATCCAGAGGCTAAGCCTGTGGTAATAATCTCGTATCACTGAAAATGTAATCAATTTCATAGGTGATAAACAAGGGGGAAAAGGATAATATTATCTTAAAAACACAGCAACTGCCATATTCAGTCCTTTGGTATTCTTTAGATCCTGCTATACTAGACACTTACGGTTCACCTAATCAAATAACTTTAGACAACAGCCATATCTGGATGCTCCAGGAACAAATTAAGACCCGTCAGTGTGCACATATATAAAAACATTCCCCACTTCAGCGATGTGTCTCGTAGACATTTCTTAAGCCTTGAAGCACAAGGTTTTGTGGACCTTCCAATGAAAACTCTTGGCATTTTTGTGGTAAAAGACATTATTGTTAATATTTCCTACTCCAATGAAGCGTATTGTTTGTTAGTGAGGACAACACGATCCACACATCAGCACATATAAGCTATGGAAGATATATATTGTTCATATGAATGAATTCAACTGATGAGTTGCCCAAAATTAAAACAGCTGTTAACAATGATAAAAACTTCCAAGTTCAGAAAAAACTCAAATGTCATTTTACAATTCCGCAAAACTCCAATTTCTTCCAAATAACGCACGGAACCAAAAGTAACCCAAAAACACCTCTCTGAAGCCCGACTTAGGGAGTGAAACACATCTTCAGTAACAGAGACAAAAATAGAAAGCTAAAATCAAGAACAAATAAGGAAAGCATTAAGGTCACATAATAAAGCAGTAAAAATATTCCCTGTTCCTTAATCACCTTTCCCTCACGAGGCCACATCAATCCTTCCTGCTTTAAACCAAACCTCATTTCAAAGCGAGCTGTTCTATCATTAAGTTCTAGTCAGCCAAGCCGTGCTTTGCTACAAAGAGCATTGTGTTTAAAAAAAATTGCAATCAAACTAGCAGGTCTTGCAAATTTTCCCTAGAAAGGAAATCAACCTCATGAGGTCTTGACAAAGCCACATAACCAAATGAGATAAAACCTGAAACAGGAAAAAGAAATAACTAGTTCATGAGACAATAATAAATTACTAATAGCACACTGAGTGCAGGTCTACGTCTAGAAATAGCTGATAGCTACAGGATTTCTGTTTTGTACTGACATCCGAAATGGGGGTTCCCCAATTTGTATGTCAAGTTGTATGGGAAAGCCAGAAAGTTTTGGTTGTCTCTAACGTATACCTGCCATAATTAAAAATTTTGAATGTATGCTGCCGAAACACCACAAATGCCACAACAAAGTTGTTGTTCATGTGTAGGTAGTGAGGATCTAGTCATGTTGATACATGGACCCACCTACATCTGGGGGACTTCTTTAGTATCCCCTAGAGAAGATGCCATCATGTCTAACATTCATGCTACGTGGATGGCCCTCAACAGGTCTAGTCCCTGTATCAACTGTACGGTTGAGGAGCTGTGGGAGGAGGTCTAAATGAAAGGAAAACAGGAAAAATTTCCTGTTCTTTCACATTTTAAAATATATTTTTTTTAATTGAAGTCTTTGTATGATTTGTCTTCTAAATGTCAAAAATCTCATCACTTCACAAAACTGCCGACCCACCATGGAACAGGTTTAAAGATGTGCAACCACTTACATAAAGACATGCTTTTTGCTGTCACGTTTGGGTGTTGATATCCTCACGTGTGTGTAAACACGTGTTCTTCTGAATTAGTTTAGACAGAAAGGTAAGAAGACCAGCTTGCTAGAGTGAAGGAGCCTAAGCGGTGCTGACTTTTTCACATTTCAAATGCAAATTATTTATTCAACTACACAGTGCCAAGTCATAAGAAAAAACCCTACAAAACACATTCCCACAACTAACTCTTTTGTAAGTACACAAATGGTGCAACTAAATTAACATGCAACCTACAAATGCTATTTTCTTAATACTGCAGGAAAGTAAAATAAAGTATATATAAGGTCATTTGCATATAAATACAAAAACAGTACTAAAAAGCAATAGTTTGTTATAA
Source organism: Phaethon lepturus (assembly GCF_000687285.1). Lineage (NCBI taxonomy): Eukaryota > Metazoa > Chordata > Aves > Phaethontiformes > Phaethontidae > Phaethon > Phaethon lepturus. The sequence goes on from NW_010528172.1 coordinate 78,504, forward strand.
AACAGCCTACAGGTCCTGTTCTGATTCCATGAACATCATACAAATACATGCACATAATTCCAAATAAGTTATAAAATCCTAAAAACTTTTTACATCAGGATAGTCTCTGTAATTTTGATAAATTATGAAGACAACATTTAAGAAGCAATGATAACGTACATAGAAATTGTGCTTATATTTTTTTTTTAAGCTTTTATATTAAGGTTTGACCTCAGAGTTATGCCAATTGATATAGTAAGAGTAAATTTATATATATTTAAATGCTTTTTTGTTTTTAAAAGAAAGAAAAAAAAAGACAGCATCATGTCCAGAATTTGGGAAAGAAAACAGAAACTTACATTATGTAGGACAGAAAGTTTGTCTGCAGTGCTGTAACACACCCCTGCAATAAAGAATAGAGAGGAGAGGACAGAAGCACCCCAAGCTGTCAGAACCTATCTGCAGTTATTATATAGCCCTTGCTTTATAAGCAAGCAAACTGCATTTCCAAAGACAGAACCAAAAGGACATAAACTTTATCAGAAGTTATTAAATTAACACAGTGAGGTAGTTAGGCTTCATGACATCATGAATCTTCAGTATTTTGTTCCTGCTGCTTCTCCTCCCCCCCCAAAAAACCTGAGAAATGTGTGGATATGAATCAATAATTCAGTTTTCATATGTATTTTCTGAGGACCAAATATTCAAGAGAGCCTGAAATTTGCTGGGCCAACTGCAGGAAATGTGGTTTTAGCCATGCATATTCAAATTGCTGCTTTCTTTCTAAATGTTAATGAAAGTATTGATGCTCCTAAGACACTTATCCAAAAAAATTTGAGCTGACTTAGTAGCAGCAAAAATACCAGAGGTATGGCTGGCATTAGAAACTTAGATGTGAATTTGATTCTTCAAGATGATCCTTTGTTAAGAGCAAATTTCAGTTTTGCATTCCAGCAGCGAACACCAGACCTCATGCCAAAAATAGGGGATAAGCTCTGCAATACAGTTGAACAACATTTGTCTTCTGTAATCGTGATGCCCTGTGCTTTCAAGATTCACGCTAATTAAACTAGAAAAGGTCACACAATTGAAAATGTTCGCAACTGGGGCAAGACTCAACGACAAAAGCTTTCCCATCTATCACTAATCTTTCATACCCTCTAAGTGTCACCTTGACAGAGCGTCTCTGTCGGCTCGCTCATGATTATACACAAGAACCTTCAGCCTTTATCCTCTGGAAGAGTTCATGAGCTTTGGCTTGCAAAACTCAGTGAGACAGAGCCACAAAAAAGAGGAAGAGGAAGCAAAACCCGGCTCTCCTCGGGACTTCTCTCCCAGCTGTTCAGGAAACAATTTCTCCGCAGTGTAAGAACTCCTTCAGATCAACTTAAGAATTTCAGTATTGAAATTCTGAAGAAAAACGTATGTATGTTCTACAGCTAGGAAGAAGAGGAGACAGAAAAAACCACCTTGGTTCTAATCCCAACCTTTGAAAATTAACTGCAGCATGACAGCTTTTATGTCTGTTTCCTCACAGGTTATTGGTAACGTCGTTATTCCTCCAATTTTTGAAGCCTTAAGACCCTCTACAGAAGTCTGCTCTTTCCTCATCCCGTATCATGCCTTGAAAAAAAAAATGGGACCAGAAAGCATTTCCTATGTCTTCAAACTCTGACACCAGCCAGCTAAAAGGCCCCTAAAATAACTCTGCCTTTACAGATAATCGATGAGAGTTTGATCTGTCTTTATTTCAGTCAGGAATCTGAAAGGATGCTGAGGCTTAGCGCCATGTTCTGAAGTCTTTCCCAAATCTGAATAATCCTCCAGGCATAACCTAGAAAACCGTTCCCTCTCTGAATCTCCTCCAACTTTTCTTATGATGTGGAAAACTTTTTTCACAAATGTCTGCTCCCTCTCAGGTATCTAATGGGTGATTTAAAAGAAATAAAAGGATGAGGAGAAAAAGGCTCCTACCCTTCACATCAGAGTGATCAGGACGAAAGCCCGCACTGTAGCACAATGCTATCAAACCTTTGGGCCCTTCAAAGGCTGTAGTATTGCCTTCGTATCGCTGGAGGAGGTGAGGGCTTGGGAAAAAAAAATAAAAATCACACAACCTAACCAGTCTCAGAACAGTAGGCTTAAGAGTAAGCGTTCAATCAGCAAAGACCCTGGCAGAGCAGATGAAAATAAAATGCTTTCAGAACCTTTCACAATCTATTTCTGGATCAAGTTGCCCGCTTCATGCAGTTTTCTGCCACTTTGAACTACACCTTAATGTAGCTCTCTCTTCCAATGGTATTCAATGTATCAGACACTAAGGAAAACTACAGAAGGTATCAGAAAAAAACCCACAACTACGTATGACCCAAAGCACACGTGGTGTTGCCGTTCAGCCCAGGCCCAGGAACTGTTCCCCATGGAAACAAACTTATTTAAAGGCCTCTTATCTGCTCCACGACATAAAGGAGAACACCACAGTCTAGCGTCCTGTGTAAGGAAACCATGCCCACAAGTGGAGGAACTAACAGACTATCAGTATATACCAGAACATCTCTCCTGAACTCGCTCAAGACAGTCATGCGACAGTTCCCTCTCAACAAAACACCAGAATCAGACTACAACTGCATTCGTTTCCCGTGTGATATGCAGGGAATCCGGATACATTCCTCTTTCGTTCTGATCCTCATCTTTTCCTTTTTCCATTAGGACACTACAGATTGCAAAACCTAAAAGGAAGCATCTATGAGCCAAAGGAATTTTCAGTCTAAAGACAACTTGTATGAAATGAAGTTCAGAAGGAAGTTGGGCAAATGCAGTGTTTGACCGTCTTCAGAAAACAGAGCATAAGCCTTCCTGGGGGAAAGCTTCTCCATAGTAACTGAAACAGCAATCTGAGCACTGACTCCCTGTCAAAAATACCCTCAACATAAAAACAGCGCACAAAAGCCTCTCAAAAGCAGGGATTTCAATGACCCAGGAAGAGGACAAGAGGAGGCTCCACTAAGCACAAACAACTTCACTGCCGCTGATCTATTTTACTGGTACGGAAATGACGGACAAAAATATTAAAAAAAAGATTAAACAGCTATTTAACATGTACCAAATAACACCACTATGGCAACTAGTAAATTGGTGATGGTGCTTCTCCAACAAGAGGTAGGATCAGTGCAGCTGACCCTCAGCATCACAATTAGGGATCAGAGCAGTGTCCATCCCTTAAAACTCTGCTGAGCTTTAAAAATTGATCTGAAATTTTTCATGCTGAGTCTCTGCCTTAAGTCTTAATTCTGAAAGTATTTTAATTTCAGTCAGAATTACTCAGCTGTTTCACGAAGGAGGACAAAAAAAATGTTATTTGGCTTTTGTTAAAAAGACAGACCTTGAAAAGAAAAGTTTCAAAGACTGATGCTTCCAAGAAAGGGTCTGGAGTAGTTCTGGATAAGGAAAATACCTTCTGTGACCCTCAGGATAATTTCTGAATACGGCTAACACATCTTTGAAAAGATACAGATTGCTCACATTCTTTAAAATGTAGCTAAGGGTTTGCAGCTGAGGTCTCAAAAGGGTCTGGTCTGACAGAGCATCCCTTCCTTCCTGCCCCTCGAGGAAGTGCCACTGGAGAAACAGACACCATCAGAGAGAGCAAAGCAGTCAAAGGAAGAAAGGAGAAATCCCAACTGTGGCTTCCTCCTGTAATCATCAGGACAAGGTATCATTAGAACGTATAGTTTTGCAAATGTACATGGGAATTCGTCTCTTAAAGAAGAGGGGAAAACAGGAGTGATGGAGCGTTACAAACACTGTAGTTCAAAATTCTAGTTAAACAGTAATGCAAAGATTCTAAGTGTGGGAAAAGTGGCGTACACTTTATCAGGGTGCAACGCTTCAGTGCACCTCCATCAAGAGTAGCCACGTTGTGCTTTGCAGTTTTTCTTAGGATTCACAGCACATGAGAAACACTATATACACGCCAGTCCCCAAACCACCACAGGAATAAAAGGCGCAGTCACTACCATTAACGCTGGCGCGTCATATGGAAGACCAGACAGTAACAAGGACAGTAAGGAGAGAGTAAGCTTACTGTATCTCCTCCTTTCCTTTGACTCCCTTGCATGGGGAGTCAAGGAGTATGAAAAAACATGTTTTTATCGTTTTCCCTATGATAAAAACCACGAAGTACTATCACAGTAAATGATAGGGACAAATGGACTATGGACACTGCCATAAAACTGGCATTGTGGAAGCTGCATGGTTTCTTTTTGTTCAATACTTTGTATATTATAGCAAGTTTCCCTAATAACATACAGCTGAGATTCCTACATTTCCATTATGATGGCTTACTAAATCAGCACAGGTAAATATTAAGATTTTCCTTTGGCATTAAAGAACAATTTTCAGAAGTGTAAGTGAAAAAAAAATTAACATTTGACACTGCAAAAGGATCTGTTTAAGCCAATGTTGCACCACAACGTAAACCATACTTACAAGTAGAAGGAATAATAATTAATCTTAATTCATAAAACTCACTGAAAGATTAATTAGATGCTCATAAATTAGATACCTCCTCAACAATCAGGCATTTTCATCCAAAACATTGGGGTATAATAAGAAGAGAAACTATCTCCATTTATTATTAAATTAAAAAAAAAACCCAACATACACGGACATCACAAACCACTGTATTTTTCCCAAGCTCATTAAATACAACCTTGAAACAACTGTCCAACCTTCAAAGAACATGACTACATAAAACTTTGCTACCTTTTTTTCTTACTTTCAAGTAATTTTTCAACAGATTTAATTTTAAAACTTACTAATTGAAAACATTAGAGGAGCCAAGAAAGCAATGCGATGCAGCATAAAATCATGCAAAAACAATTAAGCTGCATAGACTTGTCAACACATCCATTTTTTGAAAAACAGTCTTCTCCATACCAAGTATCTACAAAATAAAATCTTAACAAATTTTCCTGTAAAATGCCTGATCTTTTCCTGCTCGTTTGAGCTAATTTGAAATAATTATCCCTAACTTCAAAATAGTTCATTTTTTGTGAGACTGGTTTCAGTTTCAGGACGGCCACCGTGTGGTAGCCACCACTTCTTTTTGTTGTTTTCCATTTCTAAACATATGCTTTGATCCCCCTGGTCTCGCTGGTAGAGCGGTCGCCCCTCACATCCGGTCGCCCTTTGAAGCCTTCCAGCAGTGCCAGGAAAGAGGCAGGGTGCCGCAGCGGGCTCAGTGTCCTCCGGTTATGCAACAGATTAGATCATTATCGACAAAACTGGACGTCTCCAGCAGAGAACAGAAACGAGGAATGTGGAAGCAAGTTTTTCTTTATTGTTTGAATTAAGGATGGCTGCTTGGTCAGTTTGAAAGGAGGAAAAAGTTACCGGGAATTAGGAGCTGGTCGTATCAGAGAAGATGACTCTTGGATGAAAAGCTCTGTAAGATTACTGTCACATTTACCATTCAGTGCCACTCCTCCTGTGGCGGGAAGGTTTTCCCATTCATTATGTAACGCGAAAGAAATCTTTGGCTCAGACTGATGCCAATAACTTAAGAAGGCTGGTTTAGCCACGTCAGAATCCAGTGGATTTCATTCCCCACAGATGAACGACCACGTGCCAACAGGATACAGGAGAAGAGACTGGGTTCTCACGTACCTGCAGAGAGAGACCCTGTGCATCTTGCCCACGACACATTCATTCGCCCCCAGTCTGTGCACGTGGATACCTGCGCATCTGCCACACTGCTCCAACAACTTCTGTATCATCACTTACGGAAGCTGGCTTTTAAAGATGCTTCAGTTCAGGATTTCATTTCTGTTAAAGGATAAAAGTGTCCACTAATCGGTCATGGAGTGAAGATACAGTTTTTGAGTCTTCATATAGAGCAGAAAAATATATATTTTAATTTCTTAACGAAATGTCTTGTATAGCTCCATCACTGTGCAACTGCCACATCCGTTTGTGTTTTCCTTACAGATAATTGGGAAAGAAGTGTTACGCTGCATGAAAAAAATCCCTTTGAGTCAAGTTCTGACAATGAATGTATAGTGAGGAGAGATTATATAATATCAAACAGATTAAACTATTTATTGTTTGTATGTCAGACTTCAGTCACTGAGGCTAACAAATACATGCAAATATAAACAAACAGAGGTTTTGAGAAGCCTAATGAAAAGCTTTTATAACTTCCACAAATGACATCAAGAGTATTTAGATCTTGGGCATAGCAATAAAGTAAGTACAAACCAGTTGCTCTTAATAAGAGAAACTATTCTTATAGTGCTTTAATGTCTTCATTCTAGGTGATTATAAATTTGTAAACTTAGAAAGCACTACTGAAGTTGAACTTTGCGTTTCAAGTTTCCACAAAATTAGCACTGAAAAATGTTGTGTGTCTGGTTATATTACAAGATAAGCATAACACTAAAAATAACGTTACCGAATAAAATAAGGATTATTAAGTATGGTAGAAGTTACATGACCAGCATAATTTGTTTACAAATGCGTATCATCATTAGATAGTGAGTGGCTTAAAGAAAATCTAGAAAATCAAAAGCGTTGTGTTTTGGGTTTTATTTGCAGGAGATATTTTCCAGACATGTTTTTTTGTTTTGTTTTGTTTTGTTTTATCGTGTATGTCTGGAAACTATTAAGTCAAAGGAATGATGGGCATAATAATGAGCTCTTAGGACTCACTTGTTACTATCCATGTTTGACATTAACACTGAAAAGTCAGAAATACATGTTCTACTGTCTCTCTTATGCAACCATACAATACTTTATTGTATGATGTGACTCTTTAGAAGCACAGACCTAAATAAAATCAGGTGTTTAGCTGGCCTGCCTTCATCTCTATCTTTATTCAACAGTCAATAATAATTAAAAACTATACATGAAAAAAATAACTGGCATTTTCCCCAAATCATGCCGGAAGAAAAATCACCAGTGAGTCAAGTTCATCTGTAAGTGGGACGCAAAGTATGATTCACAAGTCATTGCTTCAGGTTTAGTTCTTGAGCGAGAAAAAGCTCCATCAATAACATAAGATAGAAACTCAAACTCTCACTGCCATTACAAAAATGTAACGTTAAATTAACTACGTCTTTTCAGTTCCGAATATTTCTGTTATGTATGTTCATAACAAGGGTTTAAAGCCACAACCAGTAACCTTCAGCAGCTCCTGCAGGCAGTGAAGTCTTGCAGAGGACAGTGTCACGTGTGTGTTGGACCACCATCCTGAGCTGTCTTCTACACAGCTGTAGGGCACAAGCTCTGGTGTCCACCTCCGGGCAAAGGGAACGGGACCTTTCTGACTGAAACCACAATGAAAGACTTACTAAAGCACAACTCAGTCGCTGCTAGCATCCTAGCTAACACAAATTTATAAATGCAGCTGAGATTTAGTGAAGCTGCTGAATTTGCTTTTTTCCCCCCAAATGTAACATTTAGGGAAATTACACTACAACACTAAAAAAAGGAATCTCGGTCCAATGAGATGACGGCAGAGGAACCAACGGGTGCAAGAAAGATGACCATCGCTCCTTTCAGACAACAGCTCAGATACTCAGCACCATGTCAAAAATGACTTCGGTGTCTCAGCTGTTATAGTAAATCAGATTTTCAAGTGCATTCCCCATCCTCTGCCCTTCATATTTATCTCATTTCTTTCTTTCCAATCCTCACCCAAAAAACAGAGGCTCTGTGAAGCAATTTCAGTTTAAGCCCAAAGGACATTTATCACAAGATTATTTTTAGTATTTAAAGTATAGTAGAAAAACTACAGAAGTCTACACCTATAAAGAGACAAAAAATAAATATATAAAGATCCAGCAGCCTTCTTCATTAAGGAGCTAATAAAATTGTAAAAGCATCTAAAAAACCCCTCCTTCAAAACTCTGTATGACCTTGCTGTTCAGTCACATCCTTCAAGCTGACCACTGAAAGAAACATAAAGTAATGCTCATTTTCCCACATCTCCCGTCACAGGCCAAATGACAGCTCCAACACTGGAAATGGCTTGCCAAAATATTTTATTTCTCTTTAACCGCAGTTACGAAAAATGTGAGAAATTAAAAAAACCTAAATAGCCATGCTGCTCTTGGACACTTCACAATTCAATCACACATCATACTTGTACTGCAGAAAACATGCAACAAGATTAAAAACTTCTAAAATGTAGCTGGATTTGAAATGTATGCTGCTTCACCTACATTCTTAGTTAAAAAACTTTAAAGAAAGATTATCAAAGACACTCCAGTAGGTGCAATCTGAAGACAGAACAAGTGAGCATGACCTTGGGTTCTCCCTTCGTATTTGGTGGCATTTCTTCTTTAATATTTCAAAAATCATCAAAACAGTAAGCACTAACATGGACACTACTGAATACACCTGCTTTGGCAAAGAGTGACGAAAATTACTTGAAGGAGTGTCTTTTGTTTTATGTTCTCATTTACATTCCCCTCAGGAGCGATACATTACCAATGCCACTGCTATGAACAAGTGAGCGCCATATCAATAATGATCATTTATTAATAAATACTTCACTTGTTCCATGAAGTTAATCTTCATATGCACCCGTGAGGCAGGAAATTATTAGCCAGTATTTCCCATGGGGAAGCTCAAGTCATGTTACAGACTGTCCTAGTCCATGCAGTGATTCAGATGTCAAAGCCATAAGCAACATACCATAAGAAACCCTGCCTCCTAATCCTACTTTCTGATCACTGAATTTTGCCCACCTGGTAAGAAGGAAACTATCAGGATGATGCTGTCTTATCATAACTGAAATGTAAAATTAGCATTTAAGAAAAGCTATTAGAAGCTTAAAGATAATATTGCCATTAAAAGGGGGAACACAAAAAAAACATGATTTATCAACTGGTCTCCCTTTCATCTTCCAAGGATGTATGGGTGATAACTGTTACAGAGTCACTGTTCCCTCAGATAACACAGACCTTTATTTGGAATAAACATCTTTTACACAGAACTTAACAATGTTTTCTCTGTCTAAATTTATTGACTTCTCTTTACCAGGCTCCTAGTCCTCAGATAATCCTCTATGTCTGAATGTGAACTGAACATTTATGAGGAAATATTCCTACTGTTGCCAAGAAAAGCAAGATAAATACTAAGAGTTTAAAAAAAAAGGAAGAAAAAAAAAAAGAGGAGAGAGATGTTTTGCTGCACAACACAAATTTACTGCTCATTTCCCCAGCCTGTTTCTAATAAAATTAATACAGCAATGAGTACATTAAATGCTGGACACTCCTCTACTTCTACAATGAGTGTGTAGTGGTTGTTTTCAGAAAGGGAAACCCTTTGTGGTACTCGCAAATTGCAGGTGCGTTAGAACAGTAGGATTCTATCCATATGTTAAAATGCTTATTTCCAGCACATCTGAATTAGCACAGTAATATTTCAAAGCTGACTAGGACACTGACTTGGAGAGCTCCCTTTAAAACCACTAGGAAGCATAAGGATAAATCCCCTAACCAGCTTTTGTATCTCCACCCATGAGTTAAAAAAATTAGGCTGCAAATCTTCCAAGACTTTAAGGGCTCTGGATTCTCACTTGTCCAGAAAAAAAAACAGAACATCTACATTTACTGTGTGCAGCAAAGCATTTCTGCTATCACACAGATCCAGGAGGTGAGAACTTGAGATATAGTGAAGTTCTAATGAATTCTTAAAAATTGGTTAGGCGCTCTGCACAGATTTGAATGAGTTCAGGGTTTTGTGCAGACCTCTTCGATCTCAACTGTCAACTGCTTGCTCATGCTGAACGTACTGATGAGGAAATCCTCCGAGCATGCAGCAGCCACCGCCCACTGCAGGAACATCATTAGGAACGTTCCAAAAACAACTTCGGTGCTTGAATAGTTCTTTCCTTTCCTCAAGTTCCTTAAGACTAAAGAAAATCAATGGGACAAATTCTGGTGAGCGTGAACAATGCAACTCTTCTATATTCCCGCACCCAAGAACACCTATTTGTTCATTTCTCAGCTGACGGAAGACCAGCTTCTACTAGTGCAGTTGTTTCTTCCTACAGGCAACACTCATTTCCCACTGTCTCTCTAACAATTAGAAGACAACGTGCATCACTGCAAGTGCTACACACCTATGTACCACAGCACAGACACACAAACATATTACTCAATAAAAATACTTCTTGTAAGCCTGGAAGCAAGATTAAACAGAAAATACAGGATGAAGCCTTCATGAAGTGCTTCAAATGACTTGACTTCTGAATTCTCACCTTGTTTTGGGGAGAGTCCCACTGAGCACAACAGGAATATTCTTGTGTGCTTTGTGCAAGGGTGTTTACAGGATCAAGACTCAATTGCTGACCCATTATTTTACTTGTGCTTATTCCAAACCAAGCACGTGAGAGCAGTGCTTAATACAGCAACACACAGTTTCAAAATTAATCAAATGCATAATCAATTTTAAGCAACGAAATTTTACACTTAACTGAATTTCAAAGGTCACCACAGTTCAGCTCTAGCCCTTCAGCCCATCACCTAGATCTTTTATTGCCTCTCTACCAGTCAGTAGTGACGGACAGGTAACTTCAAAGTCACTATTACAGAGATTGAGCTAAATATTTCTTACAAAAGTATTTCCAGAATGAAAACAAAATCATCTATACTGTTGATGATAATACAAATAAGCACAACAACACAGGAAGTCCCTGCTTTTCTGTTCTTAATACATTTTTTCGCAGCAGGATATGTTTGCTCATGTATGAGAAAGGAGAATGAAAGCGGAGGTCCCTCCCGCTTCCATTGGTACCACACAGTGGTACCCAATCCAAGGTGCACAACAAAATAGGATCCAACAAGTCTTATCTCCTAAAACAGGTGTTCTTGAATCTCACATTCATTCCCCAGTCACAGCAGTCAAAATCATTATTAGCTTCTAAGCAAAAAAATATTTGATGATTATGAGTGTATACAAGATTTTTAAAAGTGGTACAAAGACTGTGTCACTATCTTTTAAGGTCTTGCGTTAAAAAACTACTTACATACTTCTCACTATGTAGATACACAATTGCTCTTCTGCCAATGTCAACAGAGCAGTATTTGATATTAATTTCTCCAAAAGCAAGCCAACCACAAAAAATATATATAGAATATTTGCAAGATGAATGCGTCCATGATGCTTTATCTTATCTTCTCTTCATTTATGAATAAATCCTGACATTTGAGCAATCCACTATAACAAAAGAAACCACCTCTATCAACGAGAATTTCGTCTACGCAAAATCCTCCTCGAGGGTCTCCAGAGAACAGGACAACCTAGCGCTTCATGGAACAGACTCCCCACCACTGAAGCAAGTGCAAGCTAGATCGG
>NW_010528172.1:89877-97723 GCF_000687285.1 Phaethon lepturus
TTCAGCAGCGTTGCAAGCTATTCCAGACTACGGTTACTATAACCTACGCTGGGTGTCCTCTGCATAAGCACCAGTGTGACTTTGTGGACTGCTGGGACTCAGTCTGTTGCAACTGGCATAAGTTGCCACAGGCGAGTAATCACAAGAAACTGACCTTGGCAAAAGCACATTTTACACTTCACTGCTGCTCAGCTATGTTATACTAAAGAGAGCAAGTGAGCACGAGCGGAAGAGGGAGGGAGTGAGGACAAAGGGGGATAGACAGAAAGTATAAAAGTAATCGCAGACATTTTCAGCTCCGCCTGCATTTAAGATTTTAAGAGAGGTACATCACCTCCAGTGCACGCCGCAACCGACATGTGGTTACATCAACTCTGCATGGTACCATTTTTAAACTAGTGGTGTCTTGGGGGGGTTCGGGAGTGGGGAGAAGAGAAGGAGAAAGAAGGGAAATTAAGTACTAAATCAGGAATTAATACCTCAAAAAAATCTCACAAGGTGGGGGGAAGTATAGAAGACAATTAAAACTTCACATTTTCCTAGCACTGGATTACTGAATAAGTGAGGATTTTTAAATTGTTCTTTCCTCCTGTTTGGCTACACCTTTTGAGCGTACATTTTGGAATCAGCTTCAACAAATAAAGACTAAATGTATTCCACAAGGTGTGCAGCAAGATGTCTTAGTCCTGATTTTTAAAGTTTCAGCTCTACTTTAACCTCAGAGGCTCTCTCAACAGCCCGGCAGCAATTTGCATGAACTAGCACAGTAGAATTCCCACCACGGCACATACACTTGTGTCTGTCCTTTCTTAATCATCTTTGGTCTCCTTTGGTTTGGATCAGTTATCTCCTGTCAAATCTTCTTCTCAGTTTGTGCATTAGGTTTTTTTTTTTTAATTGAGTCCTGTATCTCCAAAGAAACGGGACCTGGCAGAGCAAGATGGCACAGGATCCCATCATTAGCGCTAACCCACATCCTGCCCAGATTTCACAGTAAGTTTAACACAAGGATCTAACCTGGCGGGTATGCTGGGTTTCCAGGACATTCGGTGGTTGAAGCAAAACATGCACAAGCTTTGTACAAGTTCCAAAATACCCGAGCACTCTCCACTTGGGAAGTGCACACGGCATGCAAGTCTAGACAAAATAAAATAAGACTACATGCATTTTGTATCTCAGCTTCCTTACCACCCTTAGGTCAGGGACTTAAGGATCAGAACTCTCTGAAAAAACATCCCTTCTACATGCAGCTTCTCTTCCAAATCCTGAATGCTGCTTCTCTCCTGTGTAGACAGTTTCTCCATTCCTCATCTGGTTCCATAATTAACTCAAAAACCCTGCCACAAAAGCCAGCCTTTGTTCCTCTCAAACATCCAAACCTTTCACATCGCTGTCTTCACACAGTCTCTATTCCTCTGTTACAACTCCTCTTTCTCCATTTCAGTACTCCAAATGTCATTACTACCAGTAGGCTGAAGAAAAGTGGCTTTTTTGGACACAGCCATGTTATTACCTTGAACCATTCCCATCTGACAGAGAGCCATCATGGTTTAATGACCTCCACTGTCACCGGCCAGGGAGATACAAGGCTCAGCCCTGACGGCAGATGGCCGATTCACACACGTTCAGTGATTCAACGACGATATGATCACGCTTAGCCTATAAATTATAAAAACAGCAATTCTGTGAAGCATGACTTAAAATTTCAAGGGACTGAAGTATTTCCGAGTCTGAGCTTCAGATCTGGGTCAAAAAGGTATCAGCAGTGGATCTGCAGAATTTTAATCATCTCACCAGACTGTAGCTGTCTTCCTCACAAATAAATGATGTTTGGAAAGCCCAGGGGCATGCTTCGTGACTGCAAGGGAGGACTCTGGCATAGGGGGCTGGATGGGCCACCAAACCACTTACTCCTCCTGTGCAGTGTGTGAGAAAATCTTGTAGGGTCTAGGCAGAGTAAACTGATGTCTGTCATATTTTGCTGACTGTGCACTTGGGCACAAAATCTAATTATTGAATTTTTTATTGACCAAGTCCTATAATAATTAGTTATAACAGATGAAAAAATAAATTTGAAAGAGTGCACTAGTTCTGCAGTAATTACTGTAGGCCTTCAGGTTTGGCTGTGATATGGTCACCATTTCTCACAATGGAGCACAGCAAAAGAAAGAAAAGGGTGACAAGAAAATAAGCACCTGAAAGGTACTTGCATCCTTAGGAAGAGTGAATGTTTATATTTACTAGCCCAGAAGTAAGCATATCTTTATACTACACAAGAGCACCCTCAGCTGAAAGAAAGAGTCTGACACCTCATACTTCTTCAATGCATATCCTAAACAACAGTTTATTGAATTAGTCTCTCTCTTTGCAGCTCTCTCTCTCTCATACCACTCCGTATTTTAAAAGTATGTGTCACTTGATGCTGAATGAGCCATCTGACTTTATAGTTCAGCGGCTGAGATCTTACTTCCAAATAATTCTTCTCATTAGGCAGAACAGAAACATTAACTGGGTCTTGCACATCCAGACAAATAATTACCAATATGCTGGCTACTCTGGGCATCTCACTTCTCTCCCTCTTCCTTCCCCACCTCTTTCACCTAAAAGGATTCCTTGAAACCAATATAATTCCACAAAAAATACCAGGACTAACAAATCAAAGTCTTCCAAGATCTAAAATTTACTAGTAAGGTTTAGCTATAGCTATGTATATGGGTATGTATCTATAGACACACATCAACACATACATATACATAATTGATACAAAATATGTATCAAAAAGATCACGGTGTTGTGGTACAGTGTGCCTGAAATGTTACTGGCATGAGATTAATTTGATCAAAGTATTTCTCTACTGGCAAAATACTAGTTTGTTTGAATGACATTTACCTTCCTGGAAGTGTTTCAGAAAGAAGTCTTTGTCTACTTTAAACTCATCCAATACAACCTAATGATATCCTTGAAGTCCAGAGAATCGGGGGATTCTTGCTTTTCCTTCTAGTTGTGAATATTGAGTGTGATCTACAAGAAAAAGAAAGCGGGGGGAAAAAAAGTTTGGCAGGCAATCCTTAGTCTTCTCAGTGGGTCAGCATTTTCAAAATCCTTACAGCACATGGCACTGACTCCAGAAGATCAATCAATCAATCAATCACTCACTACTGGGTTTCAAGAAAGAATTCAAAGCAGGTTTTGTTCTTCCCTAGGTATCTCAACAAGCTGCACGAAGAATTCATTTTTCCATGTCAGATATTCTGTCTCTCTCTTCACTGTCTTAGACACAAAGATATTAAAGTAAAAGTCCTGATGTTGTTCTGCTTCTTTTTGAAAGAAACTAAATGCAAATGCACAGTTTGCACTTTCTGCTATAAATTTAAATTCAGCATCAGGGAATTTGTAACTTTTTGTTTGAACTTACCTAAGAGAAAGGTTACAGCTTCTGTGCTATGAAGTGCTCATACACTTCACAAAACCAATAGCAACCCCTGAAACATAAGTAAAACCAAGAAAAACATGAAGTACCCTTTCTCCTATTAGACACTTCAAACAACAGCTATTGGTGGATAGGCTGAAGTAAGTACTTTTGACAAAGTAAAGCTCTGTCAAATAAACACAAATAAATGTTTAAAAATTTTAAAAGTTAAAATAATTCTTTAGTCTAGAAACAGCTGTGAAAAGTTCAGCAAACTTTATTCTCTGCAGTGTTCCGCTAACTCTGGGACTTCCACTTTTCTACAGAGTATCGCTTTTTCTGGACAGCACGTTGAACACGTAATTTTGCAGATACTCATGCTGTACAGTATCAGCTCAATCTTTCTACTTCTTTCAGTAATAGCAAGCAAACTCACAAAAGCTTTGCCTCAGATTTCACAGGCATGTGTGTGCCTCTCTCAGTACCCAGGCCGCCGTGCCAATATGTAGGATTAAACTTTTTCCAAGGTTGAATAAGCCACCATCTGTCTATCTTGTGTGGTGCTGTGCGCCATCCGGGAGACTTGTCCCTTAGAGCATGTTTCTACCATATGTCACTCCTGAGTGATCAGTTATGCCAAGACATTTGGGAAAAAATGACTAAGTTGAGCTGGAAAACCCTTTCTGAATTCCAGAGGACGTTTGCCAAGCCCATATTTGCAAATAACTTCGCATCCACCGATTTTTGCATATATTGTATGTAATGATAAATAACCTGTACCCAAATGGACAAAACAATTATTTGGATGATGTACCTGCCCTCCATTGTCCAGAACTCATGTACTTTCTAATAAGCCAAGAGATTCAGGTATGATGCATATTCAGGAAAAATACAAGGAACTGTTACAGAAGAATTGTGACTTTTATGATAACTAAGTTAAGAAAGGGGAAAAAAAAAACGCCGTGAGGAATACATTTCAAGAAAGGCTCTACTTAGTATTTTAAAGCCACAACAAATTAGTAATTTCTTTCAAAATACTCAATTAAAAATACCTAAGGCAGAATGCAAGTTTTTTCCTAATAACAACTGATTCTAAAGTGCTCACCTGCATGCAAAATGATCAACTAAACTAAATGTTGAACCGCTGATATGTCACAGTTTATGCAATTATAATTTGTCTAATAAAGAATAGGACTCTATCCTATTTTAGATTTAAAGAACCATTTTATGTTCCAATTCCTCAATTATTAAATTAAACCTCAAGCCAGCATCGTTCTTATGGCCAGCTCAAGGCTGCTCATTTACATAACAGACTTTCAAGGGCACTTGGTTAGGCAGCAATTAATACCAACAAAGAATCTACCAGATCTGCTACTTAATGTTAAGGAGGACATTCTTGAGAACGTTACAAGAAGAGAAAAATTAGTAAGTCGTGATTACAGCCTCCCTGAGTAAGTTTAACATGGGAAGGAAATCTATTCCTATGGGCAACAGTAGAAGTATTAAATATCAGAAGACAAATTATAAGAGTTAGTACATTCAGTAACAAAAGTGAAATAAGAGCAGTAATGAAGTCCAAGAGAGAACTTGCACAGAAGTCTGAGGCTCCTTTGTCTGTGTTTTGCCTTTAGAATTTGGACAATCATTGAAAAAAGGGGACGCTGTGAAACAAGAATTCACTATGGCCCATTGGGATTTGGAGAAAAAAAGGCAACAAAAAGCAGAAAAAATTCATGTTAGACAAAAAAAAACAGTACTAAAAAGAGGTGATTATTAAAGGAAAATGAGATAAATTATCACCTCAAAATGGATTACCTTTTTTTTTTATGTATCTAACTTAAACAGTCTCCCTATACACAAAGAGCGAAGCTTGCAAAGGTGAGGGTATTTCAGTCAGGTGACAGGTAACAAATTAATCTATGAAATAATGAAAGCCTCATACCGCAACGCTGACTTGCAGAATGGAAAGGAGAGAGGAAAATGAATATAGAACAGCTAGGCCGCGTTGGAGTACTCGCCTACATAAACACCTAACGCTTCTGAAGCCAGCATATTTTTTGAAAGGCTCAGCTCCTTCCTGGCCCAAACCGGCAGCCTGAGGCATTCCCACTGCTCGGCCAAGAGAGACTGGAGGTGCTGGTTCTACAGCACCAACTCTCTGCTGACCCTTCTTATCCCAACGGGAAACCTTTTGACTAACGTGTCTCTGCTCTGACCAACGTCCCCCTTGCCTTCACATCCGTTTACAGGTCCAAATAATCTTCCCTGTAGGACCACACATAATTTGGGTATATCACTGACTGACTCAGAGGGCTGCAAATGGGAACAAGAGGAGGGGAGGGAAATTTATCAAAGTTGCCTGTTAAGAAAATTCTTGTTCTGGATGAGCATTTGCGCTATAAAGGTGGTAAACAGCTTCTTTGCCGAAGGAACAGCTACATAGCTTCTGCACTATCATCTTTTGCCAGAACTACAGCAGAAACAGCAGTTTCTCCTACAACGCTCATCATGAAGATCCCCACATATCTGTAAGGAAAAACTATGAAGCAAACAACATAGTGGAGAAACCATTAAAACATGGGGAAAGACGGATTTTTTTCTTTCCCTTTATGTTCAGCTGAGGAGGCTCAGGATCTGTCACCTGTCTGTCCCACATCAGTGTAGACACACAAGCAGGCACCCTATAATTCTTTAGAGAAATTATGGGTTTTATTTTGGTTTAGTCACCAAGTCCCTGGAAAATGCCTGGCACACAGAGGCAGTGTTAATTTGTGTTCCACTTCAAACACGTACTAAGCCTCAACACTCACCGTTGTTCTCACAAACTTTTTAGGAACCTCTCCTATGCTCCTGGAATTCATAAGCTCGGGATTCCAACAGTCACACGCAAACCCATTCCTCGAAGGAATAAATTCGCTCTGTGAATATTCACGAAATATTTCTGTTACATAAATACAAAACTTAACTGAAACATCTGCTGATACATATACGACTAGGACACGTAAAAGGCAGCAACGGCGAAAAATTCATTTCCACAGGAATCCTCATTTAGAGAGGATGACTGCGAGACAGTGTTTACAGACAACAAAGGCTCTCCGAGCACACGGCCAAACTCGAAGAGTTGTTATGTTCTCCGAGCCACCCATCCGCGGGGTATTTCGTATTTTCCCACATTCATTCATCAAAGTTCATTCCCCAGCCGAGACTCTGGGCCCTAATTGGCAAGACTTTCTTTCCCTGACCAAGACGTAAGGGAGAAAATACGGGTTGGTGGGAAACTATCAAATGTCACTAAAAACTGCAAAGGAGCCAGTCCTCTAATGCAAAGTCCATTCTGCAAGCTCTGTGGTACTACAACGTAAAAAGAGTTTGCTGCTCAAGATGTTAATGCAATATTAAAACAACGGGCAGTCCCTAATCAGTATTAACAAGCTAACTCAGAGAAAATCTCTACATGCAGTGTAAAAGTACCTTGGAGTTTATGGAGTTACCTTTGTAAAAAGAGGGGGGGAGGGAGGTTTGCTTTTTCCAAGCACGGAGATAAAGCAGTTTTCCTCACGTATCTTTCCCCTCCTTCACTTCCCCCCACCTCCACGCAAAACCCAAGAAAATCTGCCATTGCTTTAGGTCAAAGGAAAAACAGGCCCAGCTGCCATAAGCCAAACAACATACAGGTTTGCTATCTCCCCTGCTGTTTTGGCTCGAGCTCTTCAGACTGGAAAATTCAGAAGCACAATCTCCCAAGCTCTATAAATGCCAGAACCATCTAAGAGGAAAATAGGACAAGGCCACCCCCAGGCAAGTTTGTACTAAAATCTGCTGGCTGCAAGGCAAAAAATACAGTAAACACGGCATAGGGACAGACTGCTCCTTGGAAAACATTCCACAAGAACAATATAGCTTCCAAAGAAAGGCTGTGCTAAAGGGACTTCTGGAGAAAAAAAATTCCATGTTTTAAGACCCTTGTGAGGAGTTAGCAAGCTAATGGCACACTATATGACAAATTGTGCGACAGGCAATATGTTTTTGACATTAATCCAAAGAAGAAACGTAAAAGCGACATTGAATGTTCTCTACAAAGCAAGAACAAATTCAGTATCCTAGAATAGTTCTGCAGTTCACTAAGGAAATTTCATTTTTGTCTTGACAATTGATTTCCTGGAATAAAACAAGTAATAGTAAGCAGTTAAACAGTCAATATCATCATCTTGTCTTTTCAGGAAAGATAATTTAAGTTAAATTTTTGCAGTCCTTGAGAGATGAACTTTGCAACTGATTACTGTACGTTTTAACGTGCTCTATACTGACTCAACCTAGAAAAACAAGCCAAAAACATAAGCTGAAACATCCCTTTTCCTGTGTAGCTCCAATTTGCAGTAGCAAGAAGCTAAACAACATGCTCTCCACCAGATGGCTGAAATAAAAAGAACACTCTTT
>NW_010528172.1:97754-106020 GCF_000687285.1 Phaethon lepturus
AAATGAATCTGCTGTTAGCACAACAAGTTACCATCAGGAAACCTGGGCCCCCATTAAACTTTGGTATTTGTACTTTCTCTGCAACCGTGTTCCAAGACCATCCCCAAATTTGCCTCTCATTTCAGAACAAAGCATTACACACAAGTGCACCACACACGTATCACACCAGGTACTCCATAACCAGAAAGGGTACTGGCCCTTTCCACAGACGAGTAACTCTGTAAGGGAGAGAAGCTTCCGAAGAGGGAAAGTGCCCATCGGAACAGGAACGAATGAAGGTCTCCCAGTGCTGGGGAGTCACGCCAGGCAGAGTCGCTGGGTAAAACAATGCATCCCTCGTCAGGGTTCAGTGAGCAATGGAGGCTCATGCATGCACACTCGAGCTCTCCAGCTGGTCCGGGAAGCGGAAATCCCCAGACCAGATATAGCTCAAGGAGCAAGGATGTGACAGCCCGAGCAACAGAGGCCAGCCCATGGTTCCCTGACGAGGCTGCCAAGGATGACTGTTAACATCTCACGCGAAGGTTCAGAATACAGTGCAGGCACTGGGGATGGAGGGGGGGGAGGCATAAAATACACTGAACGTGCACAAAACACAGGCAAGTGCACGCACTTAGAATATGAATATAACGTATGGTGGTAGTGAGGTGGGTCACCTGGGGAAGAAAGGAACCGAGATCACCCAGCCCGGGCTGGTGCGGGGAGTTGCGGCTGAAAGCTGTCGATGTTGTCAGTATTCCTCCGCTTTCGATGGAAGACCTGCTGTTTCAGCAACGTACAGCGTGAGCTCCAAAACTGGCAAAGGCACATTCAAGAAAACCATGCCCTACTGCTAAGATGATGATAATGAGGCAGGGTATCAAGCTCCTACCTTTCTTTGCATGAACAACCGCTTTTTTGCGCCAAACCTGGGACCTGATATTTCAGTAACGGCAGTTAAAGAAGAACCACTTCAGAAGCTGGCAACGCACTGAGAAGGAACCTGCCACGTTTGAGGGCTAAAGCACAATTTCACCTTCTCTAACACCACCACGCATGCCTGAAGAGGCATAATGCCTTAGTGAGAATCCAGGGCTGCCAACAAAACCACACCACTACACTTAAGAGCATTTCTCCTACATGCACACGTGAAGTTCTCAAACATGCAGAGAGAGTTATTTTCTGGGGACAAAGGGAATGGTGGTTTAATTGGAAACTAAATCCAAGGCTGCTTTTTAAAATCCAAGCAAAGATACTGTAACCTCTTAAGTAATTGAAGAAGCTGGGAGACTAAAGAAGAAAAACCAAAAAGGCTTCCTCACACATGAAAAAGGGATTCCAGTAATTTTATATATATAGGGAGGCCACTTAATCCAGCTGAACGAGCTTACCTCACTTTTCCGTATAGGCTTGTGACAGTTACCTACTAAATAAAACGCTACACAAAACTGCAAAAGACCACAGAAAACACTAATGTTTCAAAGCGCACCTATCCATTACATCATACATATGATTACAGAAAAAAAAATATTTTTTTTGAGCATGTAGTGTCAGGAAGTGGACCCATGTAAACTTCCAGCAAACACAACATTCTTTGGCACAGTGTTTTAAGAAGACTCATCTCTCTTCTGTTTGCTTACAGTCTTACTTTCCTTCATGACTCCCAGGACTCAACTTGGAATAGACAGTGAACAATTGAACCCGCACACTCTCTCCGCATCACTCACAATACTGCAGATCTCAATAATATCCTCCAGTATGTCTTCTTTCCAGGATGACACCAAGCTGAGTGGTGCAGTTGACACACCTGAGGGACAGGATGCCATCCAGAGGGACCTGGACAAGCTTGAGCCATGGGCCCATGTGAACCTCATGAGGTTCAACAAAGCCAAGTGCAGGGCCCTGCACCTGAGTTGGGGCAACCCCCACTATCAATACAGGCTGGGGGATGAAAGGATCAAGAGCAGCCCTGCCGAGAAGGACTTGCGGGTACTGGCTGACAAAAAGCTGGATATGAGCCGACAACGTGTGCTCACAGCCCAGAAGGCCAACCGTATCCTGGGCTGCATCAAAACAAGCGTGGTGAAAAAAGAAGGTGGTGATTCTGCCCCTCTACTCCGCCCTGGTAAGACCCCACCTGGAGTCCTGCATCCAGCTCTGGAGCCCTCAGCACAGGAAAGACATGGACCTGTTGGAGAGGGTCCAGAGGAGGGTCACAAAAATGATCAGAGGGATGGAACACCTCTCCTGTGAGGACAGGCTGAGAGAGTTGGGATTGTTCAGCCTGGAGAAGAGAAGGCTCCAGGGAGGCCTTATTGCAGCCTTCCAGTACTTAAAGGGGGCCTATAAGAAAGATGGGGACAAACATTTCAGCAGGGGCTGTAGCAATAGGACAAGGGTTAATGGTGTTAAACTAAAAGAGAGTAGATTGAGATGAGATCGAAGGAAGAAATTTTTCACAGTGAGGGTGGTAAAACCCTGGCCCAGGTTGCCCAGAGAGGTGGTAGATGCCCCATCCCTGGCAACATTCAAGGCCAGGCTGGACGGGGCGCTGAGCAGCCTGATCTAGTTGAAGATGTCCCTGCTCACTGCAGGGGGGTTGGACTAGATGACCTTAAAAGGTCCCTTCCAACTCAAACTATTCTGTGATTCTATGATAAAGACTCCCAGCTTTCTTTGTACATAACCCTTTCCGTATCTCTTACAACTGCTGCTTTCTCCACATTTTTCCCATCCTATTGTATTATTTCTGAGCTGAGCAGACGTGAGCTGGTGAGCCATGAGATGCTGGTGAGCCATGAACTTACACAGTGGCAACAAGGATGCCGTCCATTTAATTCTCTATTCCTTTCTTAATATTTCCTCGCATTTGATTTACTTTTCTGATCAGTGTAGAGTAGTGAGTTCCTGCTTTATATTGCTATTTATCATAACCTGGTAACTGACTCACTCATGGTAACAGTCAGCTCAAAGCTCATCATTTTTTAGTGGAATCGCAGTTCTTTTTCCCCACGTAGATCACTTTCCACTTACCTGCACTGAATTTTACTTGCCCTTCTATTACTCAGTCACACAGCCATGTCAGGCACTCAGTTCTTCATGGTTCACTTCAACCTTACTACCATGAAAAAGTTAGTATCATCAGCAAACTTTCTCACTTAATCAATAAGCCCTTTTTCCAGGGTATTTTTTATATGTTGAATGCATCAACCAATCCAACTACACCAGTCACTGTAAAAAGGGACCACTTATTCCTACTTTATTCTTCCCACCTTTTACCCACGTATTAGTCCATGACATGACCCTCCTTCTTCATGCACAGCTGCTTGGCTTCCTTCTGGTAGAGCACATTGCCAAAAAGACCTCTGAATGCCATCCAGACCTTCTTTATTCACTTGCACGTTCATGCCCTCAAAGGGCTTCAGTTACTTTGGAGGGTGGCATTTCCCTTTGCAAAAGAAAAGTTGACTCTTCCCACAGAGCTTGTATTCATTCAGGTAAATAACACATCTGTAAATATATATTATCCTTGCACGAGATTAATTCTGTTTTGCAGAGAAGATGTTAGGGAACAAAGGAATGTAATTTTCTGCCCCCCCCCTTTTTTTTTTTTAAAAAACAACCCATAAGCATTTGCTTATTTTGAAGCCAAAGGGCCAGGGAATTTAAGGTACCACCAACCTCCCCCCTTTTTATATGGCTCCACATATGACTAAGAAGTGGCACAGGCACAGTAACAATTTCTCATCTTATAACTCTTCAGTGAAGACAAGACTTGATTGATTTTTCTAGCAAGTTTTAATCTGAGGAACAAAAAGTAAGCAAATATTTTAAAATATTAAAATATTTTAAAATATTAAAATATTTGCCCACTGTTTGCCAGATGTGTGGGAGTGCCAGCAACTGTGTAGCATCAGAAAATTTTCCAAGTCAGCAAGTTACAGCTTCTCTCTGGTTTTCTCCCTGATCTTAGGCAAATTTCTACTATTCTTTCCCAGATTAACAGACTAATTCCCACCCCGCTGTTGGCTCACTTTTCCTGACCATTAAGTTAATGGCGCAGGGAGTTGTGTCCTTCCAGCCTCCCATCCTAGCTGTTTTCTGCTGGCACACCACGGAGGGCATGGGTATACCCACCTGAATTCTGAAAAGATCTGACAATGCTTTGTAGGAGTTAGAGACGGGCAACTGATTCCACTTACTCCCAGGTGTTCCTGCATTAACAGTAGCCACAGCCCAACCCTTAAATTTATGTCTGAAACCTGCAGTGAGTCCTCATATAAAAGTTCACTCCTAACATTTATCATAGCAGTATCTGTAACGCCCTCAGCTTCCTTGGTATCACCACTTCCAGACTCTTTGTATCTGGCTCATTTGTGTGAACATTGGCTCTGAAGAGCACAGGGGACAAGATGAAGGCTGGCACCCTCCATTTACATTACGTCTCACACCAAATAACTAGTTTATCAACAAGCTAAAAAGACCAAGAAAGCAGCACAAAGAAAAACTTCAACGTGGCTTCATCATTAAAATTTCTCTTTATTCGAGCTTTCTTGTTGGTTTCATTATATGGAGAGGCAGAGAGGTCTGTAAACAGATTTGCTTAGTTTCCATGCCTGTTGCCAAATTTCCATCCTGCGGAACCAATTTTAAATAGAAAAAAGTGTCTCTTCCCATCCTCTGTTCCTCGGTGTCATTCTTATTAAGGATACAGAGTAAAAAATGAATGGAAATGAACTAGTCACAGTGGGGTTCAAATCCAAATGTTAACTACTTTTTTTTTTTAATTGACAAAAAAAAATACAGATCGCTTTGATCCATAATTCTTCCTTTCTCGCAGCTACGGAAAGTTTTTAAACTGAAGGCTGTCAACAATGATCTTGTTATAAACTGGAGTTCACAGTTATTTTTATGGAATTTTGTCTAAGTAACTTTTAGCTCAAGCAGTTCTCATGAAAATATTTCCAAACCACCAACTTGGCTAAATATTTCCAGTAAAGCAAAATAATCCCCAGCTCCTAAATACAACTCCTTTTTTTAACTTCACTTTATCCTTCGGAAAACTAGCACAGCTTTAAAAAAGGGAAAGACAGAAAAGGGAGAAAGGAGAAAAAAAAAAAAATCTGAGAACTTCAAGCAGCCTCTAGTTTCTCTGGGTTAGAGCAGATACAGAACTGGAAATGGAGATGAGATATGGGAAATTATCTCTCATATATACACAAGTATTAATAGCAATGGCAAATAAAACCAAAACGAACACTGTAATTCGAAATAGCATAGTACTGGACTAGCAGAAAGCTCTCAAACAGATCCAGCCATTGTTTGCTCATGCTCACAGCCAGAGTTTCCACACTAACATAAAGGATCTCATAAACAGGAAAGAAAATCTGATGGATTTTGTATTATCATTTTGTTTAGCTTTTTTAGAGAGGGAGTGCAAGAGACTCATTTGTTATAACCCTTTTTGTATCTGTCAGATGTTGCATGTTTTATGTAACTATCACACATTTGGCAAACTCTTCCTACCTACCCATATGCTAAGGAAAAGCTCAAACTGTGGAAGAGAAACCTTCCTCCACAAAGTAAATTTCCTCTTCGAGAGGAACTGAGAGTTGCACCTAGGGCTCCGAGATCTCCGCGCTCTGCTCTCATCGCTAGGACCGATACTTCTGCATAACCCAGAACTCGCACATCCGCCTCCCTGGGAAGCAGAACTATCCGTCCTGTGCCTTACACACGCCAAAACAGCAGCTGCAGTGGATCATTTCACACACCGGACCACAGTGCAGACGCAGTACGACCAAAGCAAGCCCCCGCCATGCACCTACAATGACTTTCTCAGAACGCAAGTGCCAGATGTGTTTGCATACCTGGCCAGTATATTACCATCACTAGTGACCAGTGAAGCAGAATCAAAGGACACCCACATCCAGGACCCCACCACAGACTCAGCTGGGCACTGGAGCTGCTCCCGGGGGCCAGCCCACACAGGATGCGCTGTTCCACTTGCGATAACTCTTCCTCGTTCAGCTCCAGCAGAAGAGGCCTCCGCCTCTGATCCTGAATTCAAACCTCATTCATCATACACCAAAATATGCAAGCTCCATAGGTAGTCCTGAAACTGTATTTTCTTTCTTTTCACTGCAGTACATCGGGGAAATGGCAGCAGCTGTGATGAGTGGGAGCTGCCACCAGAATACCCCAGCAGAGGAATGAGAGGAGTGTATGGAGAGCACGTAGGAAGCTGTGGAGAAACAGAAGAGGCCACGCCACAGAGCACCTGCAGCACAACTTGAGAAAAAAGAAACCCTCCTCAAACAATGGGGCTAAAAAAGAAACAGCAGCGAGGAAGCAGATGCTGAGAAGAGCCCAGGTGCCGACGAATGGGAGAGGCTGTGCCAGGCAACCAAAAAGGACCTTCCTTCTTGGCTCACCATAAAGACAAATTTTAGAATTTAGGATTTTAGAAACAGATTTGCAGAGCCAACTGGTGATGCATTTCATTCACCAGAGCTTTCACCTGCAATGTATCTATACAGTTTAAAAATGTTTTCAATTAAAATCATTACTTAAATACACAACTGTTCATGACATTTGTGTGATATTGGCAAATATGCGCCACAAGCTGTCCTCACAACACAACCTCACTATCAGATCTCATGTTCTTTAGCAGGTTCAACTACGAGACCAAGCAGGAAATACCCTTTACCTGCAACATCAGGAGTCAGAGCACACTAGGAGAGCTTGTGTGGGACTCTTCAAACTCCAGTTGAACCAATTACTTCATCTACTAGGATTGTCAAGTCAACGTTTGTTGCTGTCTTTGTTTGCAAGCCTTTGGAGCTACTTGAGTTGCAGAAAAAAATTCTGTAAATGAAATATATACACCCAGTTTAAAACTGTGATATGCTTGAGTTCACAAGAACTCGCAGAGTCTGTCATTACAGCAACCACGGCAGGTTTCGGAAAGGGAAGATCAAGAGCCACTGTTTTGAAAGGAAAAAGTGAGCTGTCAAGCGACTGATGGGGGAGGTTGCAACAGGATGTTTCACTGCACCTGCAGAAAATAGTGCTAAGCCCATCCATGAAACAAGAAGAGAAAAGGGGTTGAAGGGAGTAAAAGATACAGCACTTGTTGTTTCTTAACCTAGAAAACGAATCCTACAAGGAACTATGATGGAGTAAGGGGTGGGACAGATGGACAAGAGTAGGCTACATCAAAGACCTGCAGGATACATGTAACTCAGCCTGACTGAACAGATTCCGACCAAGGTCTTACCGGTGCCCTACGCTGCCACTGCAAAGAAAATGGGGAGCAAATCCGCGTACTAGTCGCTGCTGGCGCACCTGGACACAGCTGCAGCACTGGACCTGAACCTGATGAGCAAAAGAAACCTTCAGTGAACAGAGCAGGGAAAAAAAATGGAGTAATTTGTCAAGTAAAAGGGACTATAACTGCCTATTACCATGAAGTCCTGCCTGTTATTTGTAACAAGGTACACCAAGGCACTGCGTATTAACGTCTAGAAATCTATCGAGGTGGACAAGCTCAGAGGAAGAAAGATTTTTTTTTTTTTTTGCAGTGCTAACTGATGCCAGAGCAGGTAAGAAGCTAGGGTTTTATTAAAATAATGAAACAATTCGCTACAGAAACTTACAAACAGCTGATAAATGCCTGCAGAAGTGCAGTGTGGTTTATAACCCTGGAAATCATGGAAATCAATAGTCACTTCTATATGGTACGTTAAAGATGCTGAGTTTTTGAGATCTTTTTTTTTTGGCCTAGCACCATACACACAGAACGCACACTGGTGGAAATGCATAGGTTGCAGAAAATACTCCTGCTACGCAAATACACCAAAACACTAGATGGATTACATAAAATTCTCAACCTCCCTAAATCTCGCAACTATACTGTGTATATCATGCTCACTTACAACAGTGATAAAGCAACAAGTAACTCCGGTGTTGTCTTATGACTGACACAGGCACAGAAAAGGTATCAACTCACCACTAATTTTGAAACAGCCAACTATTTAATCCTTGTTAAAAGTAAGCATGAAGAACGTAAATTAAGCTATCCTGACTTAGACATATACTGAATCGCTTCTCCATCCAGTTTATGATCCTGTTCCCAATTTTGGTTTTAAGTTACTCAATAATGACATAGCCTGAATTTTTTTAAAAGTCTGCATTGGGTTTGCATGGCAAGGTTGGGGTAGCGACGGGCTGCAGGGGTGGCTTCTGCGAGAAGCTGCTAGAAGCTTCCCCTGTGTCTGATAGAGCC
>NW_010528172.1:106117-124164 GCF_000687285.1 Phaethon lepturus
CCGGCCCCGGGAGGGACCCACTGCTGGCCAAGGCTGAGCCCATCAGCGACAGCGGCTGCGGCTCTGGGGAACAGAATTAAGAAGGGGGGAAAAAAACCTGCACAACTGCAGCCGGAGAAGAGAGGAGTGAGAATATGTGAGAGAAACAGCTCTGCAGACAACACGTTGGAGCAGTTCGTGGAGGACGGTCTCCCGTGGGAGGGACCCCAGGCTGGCGCAGGGCAGAGTGCGAGGAGCCTCCCCTGAGGGGGAAGGAGCGGCAGGGACAGCGTGTGATGAACTGACCACAGCCCCCATTCCCCGTCCCCCCGCGCTGCTCGGGGGAGGAGGCAGAGAAAATTGGGAGTGAAGTTGAGCTCAGGAAGAAGGGAGGGGTAGAGGAAGGTATTTTGAGATTTAGGTTTTATTTTCTCATTACCCTACTCTGATTTAATTTGCAATAAATTAAATTAATTTTTCCCCAAGTCGAGTCTGTTTTGCCCATGACGCTAATTGCTGAATGATCTCCCTGTCCTTATCTCGACCCACAAGCTTTTCGTTATATTCTCTCTCCCTTGCTCAGCTGAGGAGGGGAGTGACAGAGAGGCTGTGGTGGGCACCTGGTGTCCAGCCAGGGTCAACCCACCACAAAGTTCTAAATTAGTTCAGAAACAAAGGCCTCAACCCTACAGATTAAGCCCAGCCCTAATAAGAATTACGTTCTCCTGTGATTTAATAAGTTTCTCTTCTAAGATTTCTCTTTGTAGGTGTGTAGGAATCTGTGCTTTGAACGCCTTCTAAAAGCAACCAACTTTAAAAGAAATCAGACCATCCTCAAGAGCTATGCAATGCACTCTTGTGATAGAAACCCTGACAACAAATCATTTCACGTGGGTATTTTACAGTTCTAACTAAATATTGCTAAATAAAAAGCCTAAAGAAAGAAAGTAAAAAACTCAAAGAAGTATTTTTAAAGAAAATTGTGGAAATACATACATACTTGTCAAACTGTCTGCAATAACTACTCTTTGCCCACATGCACCTGTTACGCACGTTTAACACAACTGTATCCCAGTACATTAAAAAATACTCCCATTACACTGTATTACACTTGTTAAACTATGTTAATTATTCATTTGATACCCATACATTACATATATTCTGCATACTACATCCCAAATATTCTACACTTTCTGCTACTCTGCTCCCAAAGACCTTTTCCAATAACGCAGTCACAGCACCATCTCATGCCTTATTGTGCTGGTTTTGGCTGGGTTAGAGCTAATTTTCTGCAGAGTAGCCAGAATGGGGCTGTGGTTTGGATTTGTGCAGAAAACAGTGTTGATAACACAGAGATGTTTTCATTACTGCTGAGCAGTGCTCACACAGAGTCAAGGCCTTTTCTCCTTCTCACACCACCCCACCACTGAGTAGGCTGGGGGTGCACAAGAAGTTAGGAGGGGGCACAGTCGGGATGGCTGACCCCAACTGACCGAAGGGTTACCCCTACCGTATGACGTCATGCTCAGCAATGAACTAGGGGGAAGGCTGGCAGGGGGGTCGCTGCTCAGGGACTGGCTGGGCATCGGTCAGCTGGTGGTGAGCAATTGTTTTCATTTGCATCACTTGCTTTTCTTGGGTTTTATTTCTCTCTCTGTTATTTTTTACTTTTTATTACATCATCATCATTATTATATTCCAATTATTAAACTGTTTTTATCTCAACTCACAAGTTTTCTCACTTTTACATCCTGCTGGGGTGGGGAGTGAGCGAGCAGCTGTGTGGTGCTGAGTTGCCAGTGGGGGTTAAACCATGACATTTGTACATTTTATTAATCTGTTGTGAAAACAGCTCAATGCAAATATAGTAATTTTAACTGTTGCATTTCTACAATTTTGACAGTATGAATCCTAATATGACTCCATGCATCCCTTTAAAACATTACAAGTATATTCATGCTTCCTTAAAACCTATGTGCCAAATGATAGTTTTGGTTATGGCAATCAATATATAGGTAAAGCCAAACATGCATACAGAATGCAACATATGACTTAGTGGAGACTGTGATGTGTCACATGTTGCTACTTCTACCCTTCAAGGGAAAAAGGAACATGTATTCACAGTTGAGTCCAGAACTAGCCCCTTCTTTGAGATAGAGAAGAAAAAATACAGTCTACTAAGAAAGTAAAACAAAAGAAATTTATCAATTATGTGCCTAATCTTCCCATTTATAGCTGCATTAAGGCAGCTTTATGTGCACAGAGCACAGCATGCTCTAATAACTTAGTCAACTATGACACAATACTTCACTATCTGTTCTGCAGCTTATGCGATCTCCCACATCTTCTGCGTAATACCTACTCAACATAAATGATCTAAAGAACCAATAATGTACATGATTTTCATAATAAGTATTTCGAAATAAGACTGTGGAACCAGTCTAATGAATTAAAGCAGCACTAAAACCACACAGGGTCTGAGTCCTCAGATGGCTGAGCAGGGCACTTTGCATCGCATGCGCTCACAGACAGATCGCTCCTCTGAGACAATGACAAAGCATCTGCAGAAGTGGTATCTGTTTGTCTTGTTAGGACTCAAAACTAGTTAATGTCACATAATTTACACTGTTTTCAAGTATTTGCCTACCTTTCCAACTTGTTTGACGGCATTAAAAGACCTCACAGCAGACCCTATTACAAGAAAAAACCTACTGCCTAGTGCCACTGCCTGCCTGGAGAAAGGTAACTCCATTTGGCTGAGAGACAGGGAGTGAACCAACACAACAGTCACCTGCGACAATGAGGGTGTGACAATCACCAGGAATGCAGTGAAGCAAATCACATGGGTCAAAAAAACCAGTTTTATGTACATGGAGTACCTCCTCTTAAGTGGCTTCATCATAAAGAGCTTCACCTGTGAAACCACCAAAACATGGAAGGAAAAAGTGATTCACTGGTAACTGCATTTGAATTTTCCAGCATCTTATGAAAGTCTAAATCATCGATCCGAAAATGATACCAACTT
The DNA here is from genome assembly GCF_000687285.1 of Phaethon lepturus. Taxonomy (NCBI): domain Eukaryota; kingdom Metazoa; phylum Chordata; class Aves; order Phaethontiformes; family Phaethontidae; genus Phaethon; species Phaethon lepturus. Next base: position 109,122 of record NW_010528172.1, read on the forward strand.
CTAGCTGAAGTTGGTAGTTGTTGTTAAAACAGTTCTACCTGAACTGTTTTAACCTACTGGTAACACTTTGAAACTATTTTCTACTGTTGCAGCATTTTCCTGTTTGCCTTTTCTGATGTTCATTTAACAACTCGCCTTTTTTTGACGTCCATTTAACAAACAGGTCCAGACAGCAACCTTCCCTTTTCCTGTCACTAGGCTTCTGCCAAGCAGCAGAGGTAAAATCATTACAGTAAGATAGGGAAACATTGTAAAACCTAAGTTACTGGAAAGATTTCAGCAGCTTAGTCATCTCCATGCAGTAGTTAGGACTGATTATGTTACTTTAACTGTCACTGATACCAACACAATTCCCAGTGATGAAAACATCTGTGCAATGGAGAACCAAGTGAGGGAGAAGGGGCAAGAACAGAAGCAGCATGTGAAAATCCCAAGGAAAAGGGAAGATAGCAGATTCAAGCAGCTTTGGAAACTGCAAAGGCAGGCAGTGAACTGAAAATGTATTTTCTAAAAACATAGACTATTTTATCTGACAGTTACATAGTTTTGTTAATGGATAACATTTCCTTAATATATAATTTCTATATGGAAACATTAAAAGAAGGAAAAAGGGAGAAAAACAGCAAGTGACATATACAAAAGTTGCCAAGTCCTTTCTGTCCATGGCCATCTTTTTCTTCTCCAGTCTGTTGTGGAGCATCTACAGCGTTAACACGGAGAGAAGGCTGTAACTAGAAGCTTAAGTATGACAGAACACAGACACTTGCCTTGCATGCACACTGTCATTGTGAATTAGGCATGAGCTGACAAGCTAAAGACCTGGCTTGCAGTCTCATCATTCAATCATCCATCCCATCTCAGCAATTGAGCAAGGCAGTAACACATGTCCCCTCCAGCTTAAATGACAGCAAAACTGTGGTTGTAATCACAGGTCATCTTCAAAGGACACATCATTAAGGATGGCTTTGTTCCGAATCAATTGTTTACTGAGAATTACTCTAATTCCCTCTGCTCCTTTTAACTCCTGTATTTAATACTGTTTAGACGAACATATCAAAATGAGAATTTTATAATTTCTTAGGAATAAGCTAACAATAAATGACATTGGGTAGAATACAAAACTAGCCATTTACAGTCCAAAACCCTGACAAAAATAAGGTCATCTAGATGAACTTCCACAACTGAATCTTTAGCTAGTGTAAATCCATGGTGCCTTATTTACATTCTAAACTATTTTAACCACATAGAAGCTGTCTCAAATTACACTGGACATAAAAATTTAAAAAATAAACCAAAATATAAATGAGGTATAGGTACCTTTAAAAAAACAGTGCCTCATTTACACGTAGCATCTAATGTTTTTGTAACATGTAAAATGCATCCTTTTTTCCAAGTTTGCCAAATCAGGATTTTGTTCTTTATTGCCCTTCTCCAAAAAAGACTGAGCAGTAGTTGTCCTCTCTTTTTATGTAACTTGACAGGCAGTCCTGGACTAAGTAAGCCAAAGTGTGACCTCAAAGGATGCTGATGGAGCCAATGGAAAAATAACAGGAAGAAAAGCTACATTTTTGTAGAAAGGGTAAAAGTAAAGTGAGAATCACTACTTCAGTGAGAGGACAGGCTCATCCGGAGCTCATTCACCAGTTTTTAAACAGCAAGAATTACTTTATAAAAAGGGCTCAAATCCTACAGACACCATAGCAGCATCTCTGGGAAACAACAGAAAGAAGGACAGATTCTCCACCCGTTAGAGAAACATAATCAAATCTCTATTAACATCACTTGCTTTGTCATAGTTTACATCAGCTGAGGATGTGCCTTGAGGATAACTGGAAATTTGTTTGTTCTCTCACATCGCCAGACATGACGCACACTCTTCCCAAATTCTACCAAGCTTAAACAAAATTCTAACCACCCGGCGCAGACATTTCATCACAAGTTTATTTTTCTCTGTTGCACCCTCACCACCTTCCCAAGCATATCAAGCCCAAACATTTGATAACAGCTACACAAAATAGGGAATAGAGTTCTGTGACAGCATATAAACACTACTGAAAAAATACTTTATTATCAGAAAATGTGTTTTAAAATTTCCACTTGGTGAACTGTTAAACATCCCATTTTTCCATCACTCTGACAGGAATATTTTTATCCAAGTCAAAAGTAAGGAACAGCTTTTAGATAAGGATATACATTTTTCCAAATAACTGCACTCTCAATAAGATTGCTATTATATTTTAACCAGATTCATATCTTCACCTCAGTGACGTTATAAGTTATCCCACATATCCCACTCCAGAAACTGGAATACCTGAACTATGCTTCAAACTCATCCTCCCCATGCAATCTGTCCCCTCTGCAAGCTCTCCCATCCAGCCTGGATGCATCCTTAGCAGCTGACCTTTTTGCCTCAACTTCAAGGAATTTTCAGTAAAATTTTTTTATTGTTACAGAAACTGAGTGATGGAAGATGTAACGTAGAAGTAATTACCTACTCTCTCTATGTCTATATCAGGTGTAATTATTACCAGCTTGTGAAAAAAGATCACTTCAGGTTAGCAAATGGTTCAACAGCATTCAGTTCAGGGTAACAGTCAGTCCAGGATAAGCCCTTAAACCAAAAAACACACTAAAAACTATTTTAAATAATAAAATTTAGAAGCCAAGGATCAGTTTAAAGCTCAACTTCTTTTTTATTAAAAAGTTTATTTTTTTTAAGCAGAGTAATATCACAAATATTGATATTTGTTTTCTTTCGTAGAGCAATCATGATTACTGTTAAGACAAAAATTAAGTTACTGAACTGCAAAATAAAAGTATTTCTATTTTCAAATGAGATACTTAGCATCATCTTAACTCTGGAAGTATTTTTTACCCATGCAATTAAAGACTCACAATCTCATTTTCACTAAATCAAGTATTTTAACTTCGAAAACATACCAAATAGTCACAACAAATCAAAAAATGCAAAGAGGAAACCATGTGTGTCAATATTGCAGACTATTTTAGACAATGCAAGTGCTGCTATTATAAACACGAGGAGCAGATAGTGAGAACGGATGAATTTGAGAAGCCATGGCATAGTAAAGTAAGCTAACTGTGAATTTGAAGAGAAACTAACATTAAAACCACCAGATATTTAATAACTGGTGTTGCTAATATCTTAGGGAGAAATATTAGTACAGCTGCAACTTGATTATTCCAAAAATTAAGAACAAAAAAGAGGCTAAACGCACACAGAACAACACAAGTACTTTGGGATACACACAGACTCCGTCAATTGTATTTATTTTTCTTCAAGCTCTAACTCATTCTGTATCCTCAAAGCTACCTTTTTATTTGATCTTTGGCCAAATACACTTTCTTTCCTCACACAGATGACAAATTATTTTCATTACAGTTCTCAAGTGGAGGAGAAGGAGTACTAAAACTTACCTTGGTATAGTTAAAATAATTGTCTAACAAAAAACTAAACGACTAAACGACTCCTAAACCAAGATTTAAAGGAGAACCTGGAAAATTAATTCAGATGTCCAAGAAGAACTGTAGAACTAACACAGAGAGTGCCCACGAAAAATGAGCAATCAGAGAAATACTACCGTTGGCACACTCTTGATGACAACAAGCTCCATGCAAGCCCTGAGGAATGGTAGATATTCTGTAATTTCTTTCCAGCCACTTCTTTATATTTCACTTCAAATGTGAATGACAGGCTTCCACTTTCAGACCCCCACTGCTCCTGTGAAGGCCACGTACCCAACCAGGGACACCAGAAATGGTTGCTATTTCCTGCAGTTAATATAGCCACCACCTCGCTACGCTGGTATGGAAGTCCTCACATCGGTAGTTCTTGTGGTATAACTCTTTACATAAGTAGCAAAAGATCTGATGAAAAGAAGAATCTGACCCAGAACAGCTCCAGTCAAACATGAAACATGCTCTCGCTGTACGATAAAGCAAATCCAAAAGTCAGAAGGCAGACAAGGTATGTCAGTATGCTTTAGTATGACCTCCCCACCAGCAAGGATCCTGCAGTGATTAACTGCAGGTTTATGTAGCGGTACTGCAGGATATTAGCACAGTATATCTTAAAAAGACAAAAAAGCGGGGGAGGTGGGGGGGGGGAACAACAACTTGCAACTCAGTTTTTTGTATCCTCCTAGAATTATAACAGTTCTTAAGTAACTAGTTAAAGAAAAAGTAAACTTGAACCTACACACTATACCTAGTAGCTTTTTTTTTCCTGAAACAGGGCTTAGTTAGGAGGAATTCAAGTTCAAGGTGACAGACTGGCAGTAATGAAATGTGAACTCTTCCATTTCTCTTCAAAATGATAAGCAACAACACAGGGAGCTTCTCACATTGTCCAGTTCAATTTCCTTCTCACTTAATTATAGATCAGGAGTAATTCCACTACAATTAATTAAGTTACATCAGAGGCTGACAAGAGAGGCAGCAGTCTGTCTGTAACGTGACGCAGGGGAAAGATGACTGTTCTTCTACCATGGCCATTCATTTTTAGCCTCAAAGAACATTAGCCCATTACATTTGAACTAATGACCAGAGCCATTCAATCAAAGGGCAATTAAAGTTCTGCAAAATTCAAGTCCTAAGGTCCAATCCTACTTTTTAGGAAAGTACCTTAATGAATAAAGACAAGCCTCAGAGAAGGGCTCTCCAGCCTTCCTGTTTAAATTGACACAAAAGCAGAGGAAAGGAGGGGCATCCACCACTGGAGAAGACCCCTCCAGCTACAGTCCTTCTCACCGAGACTCCTGCTTTTGGCATTGCCTTTGGCAAACGTCCAACACTTGTTGGACAAAATGAAAACATTTTTTCAGGCTTTTTTTTTTTTTTTTTTTTTTTTGCTGCTTCACAGCCATAGTACTGACTGCTGTGGATCCCATTTTCATGTTTAACTCTCCTTTTTCATTGCAGAGGGAACAAAATGCTCTGGCAAACTCAGATGGGTGTATGACATCCACCCCAGAACCAAGCAGCTAGAAGTCCAGAGCACTACACCTCAATGCATTTGTGAGTCTGCCCCAAAGTGTGCAAGACATCAGACGTAACGTGACAGTTTTCAGGCATGGGCTGGATGCGAGTAAGTGGACTACAGGTGAAATTCAGCTATAACCAAGTTTCTTGACTTGGAAAGTGAGGGGAATTAAAAACAATTAAAATGTAACAGAACTCTTCATCACCATTTGTGGATATTTTTTAATAGTATCTACACCTTTTTGGTCACAATTCGCCACTCCTGTGTTCTGTCTTTAGTTTATCCATTGGTTTCTCCTACATCCTCCTCAGACCTTCAGCATTCTCTCGGTCAATCTCTGCCCTGCTCTGTTCATTTTCCCTCCACTTACTCCTTCTCTCTAGTCCTTTACCATACACAGCACCTCCATGCTCTCTCTCCAGACGTTACCACCTCACTTACGTTTCACCAAGAGGAGAATGAACCTGACTAATTCTTACCTGGTCATTGACGGGTCACCATGGAGTATCTCAGCAACTGACCCCAGTTTCACTGAGCTGCTAGCGCAGACTGCAAACTGGCACTAGGAAGACAGACCTTAAGGGCAGAAGGGGGAAGAGAAGAAAGCAGAGAGAAGCAGGGAGGCAGATGCACCCCGTATTCTTTCAGGGGCTCTGTACTGCACAGACGTTGCCTTACTCAGCTCATCATAGGAAGCAGCATGTGAACAAGAATCCTGGTGCTTCAGACACTTTCAATGAAAAGACTACCCAACTACTGGAATGCAGTAGAACAAAAAATAGAATGCACAGGACACAAAATTTCTAATGGAAATACAGATTAGATACCAGAGGGCTAAGAAATTACCATAGGTTGCATGACAGCAGGAACAGTTTTCATACTTAAAAATTAGTGCATTTTATTAGCATTGGGAAAAATAAAATGGAAGTGACCAGTTCATGACTGAGTAGAATTAAAAACAAAAAGGTGAGCTACACAAATCTGAAAGAGTCAGCTTTACTCAGTGGTGGCTGCCACAAACATGAGCTGCAGGGTGGGTAGGCACTTTCCAATCCAAGCAAGGCAGTGCAAGTCAAGAGACTGTCAGCTCCTCTCTACATCGCATCTACATCAAAAAGCCACGACCTTAACATGAAACTATTTTAAGTCAGTACCCAAACAGCATTTTAGAACTTTCTGTTTGTACTTCAGTATTCCCTTTTTCTCCATTACAATTACAGAAGATGGAGACACACCGCTGGCTCTGATCCATCCAAAACCGCATGGGTCTTCTATATTCCTAACAATATTTACTGACATTTTGATGGGGCCACCCTTACTACATGAGAACAAAGATGCTACTTATTAACCTGTGTGACAGATGGACAGAAGTTTGCTTTAACCAGCCACTCCAGATCCATTTCCACTTTTTATGACAGCATATGTTGTTGTTATTTACTGGGAGTGATGACATAGGTTACTGGTGAACTTCACAGCAACCTGTTTGGTTTTTCTTCCTTGGCCTAACCCTTAGACAATGCGTATTTCTATATTTCACTTTAAGCCATCAGGCTAAGTAAGTCTATTAGCCTAGCCATTTCCTCTGTTAAACAATAGAAATCCAGGGATTTCTGGGTTCTACAGGTCTTCAAGCCCCACTTGAATCTACAGTTCCCCTGCAAGAACCTGTAGCATAATGGTGACAAATTGCATAGGAGGAAGAGAGTCAGAAGCTATGTATCCTACCAGCTGCAGCCTAAGCACCTATATGGAAGCCTGGCCTCACTGAAGTCAATGACTGGTACCATATAGATCAACTCCAACCAATGAGGATGTTTTTTCATCTGTTTTTAAGTCAGTTATTAAAAAAATGCCAACCATTGCTGTCATGCAATATGGTAGGGAAAAAGGTATTCTTCACATCACTCATTCACCCACATCACCCTTCTCTCGACTCACTCCCAAATCCAGCTACTTCCAGTTGCTGGCACAATTAAACAAACATTTTTATAATACTGGTCCCATACCGGGTCATTTATAGAGGCTCCTTGTTTCTAAACAGGTTTTTTTTCTTGTTATTTTTCTTATAAATTCCTCCTACTACCCCCTGCAGATTTTTACATGCAGGCAGGACTTAGGACCCCTGGGAGAGGCATTTTCCCCAAACAAATGAGTACTCTGTATTCACGTACATATGACCAAGATCACAGACCACAGATACATGTGCGCCCAAAGTGCTGATGGGTGAGATTCAACCTATCAAGAAATCATCGTTTAAGCACAGTTTATATTCTCTTAAACAAGATGCTTCCAAGTAAAATGTAACATGGTACCCCTGCTAGATGGAAGACCAGCTTCAGCAGCAGGGCTTGCTTGAGAGATTTCCACCCCAGCTGGCCCCTCCACTCACAGCCTGCAGATTGCTGGCCATTCCTCTTCTTCCCCCACTCCAGTTGTGCCTCCACAACCGCTTGCAGGGCTGCAAACTGGATGGCTGAAACAATCCACATTAACTCCCTTCCTGTTCCCACTTGGAGGGTTAGTCTAAATCCAGATCCTTTCAGCAACACGCTTTAAAGCACAATGCCACCAACAGCTGTACTGGCACAGCTCCAGCAATGGTCAACCACCAACTGACAAGTCTTCCCTCTAAGAGAGACTGTCACGAATGGGTGAGACCTTCCCACTGGGACCACACTGACTGCTTTCTTTCCTCAATTCACGCTCAGAAATACTTCAACTGATTTGTTGCACCTGAAAAACTTTCCAGCCCAAAATAACCAGTCCAAAGCAGATCATCAGCAGAGAAAATTTCAGCTCCAACAAAACTCACATTTGAGAAAGTTACAAACAAGTGAAATAGTCCTACCAAACTGAAAGCAACAGGCAACCTCAGCTACAGATGCTCGGTCTATTATAATTTGAGCATATATTTTTCCCTTTATACTAACTTATATTTAATACAGTGTTATGTTTTTGCATTTTTTGCTCCTGAAGATCACTAGAAAGTGTTTTGGGCAGGCTATTATTATAGCCACTTTTTATCTGAGAGCCATTCTCTCAAACTGATTGATACTAGTCATAAAGGCATATAAACTAAAGTATTAAGCATAATCCAGAAGACTTAAGTTCTTTGTCTATACAACTTAGTTATCTTTATTAAGACATTAAGGCCATATGTATGACAGTCCAAAAAATCACCAACAAAAATTAAAGATGAAAAGTTCTATTCAAGATAGAGACAGTTTTTCTAACTTCTGTTGAATGCCCACTTTTACAGCTGTTCAAAGGGCAAGTAAGCATACAACTTCTTTCCTGGTTAAACTCAAACTCGAGAAGATTCTCTTCCATAAGAATTTTTCAAGACAGATTCTAAGCACAGTGGTCAGTGTTCAAAGAAGGCAGACAAAGGATGGAGCTCCACGACCATCTGAGAAGTCACATAAATACCAGTTTCCATACTTCAGACAGTGAAAAACAACAGCAACTAAGTGTAATACGCCAAGGTGTAAAATGAGACGGGGGGAGAGGGGGCAAGTACGTAACATCCTCCAGAAATAAAAGAATAGAAACTCGAAACCTACACCTCTTATCATCAGCTTAATAGTCTTGACTATTGGCTTTCTCTTCATATCACCACCAGATTTAAGATACACATTTCAAGAAAATATGAGGAAAACTGCTACCTTTCTACCATGAATTTAAACGAGAGAGGACATCACAGTCCGAGTGGCATGTCCCCAAAGCACCTCTTGTCTCTGCAATTTTATGCAAAGTAAACTGCAGTGATTATTCATATTGCTACAGATTAGAAAACTGACACCGACATGCTTTTGGGCTACTTTTTTACAGAAGACTCTTCCCTTCTAGGATCAGCAGAGGACACCACAAACAAAGGGTTTATCAGATTGCATCCAAGGCATAAATCAGTTATTCAAGATGCCTCCTGCAGAAGGCAACAGAATGAAGAGAGGGACGGACAGCAAGGGGGGGGTCTTCTAGTCTGAGGCGCACACAGGTACAGTATCAGACCACACCCCAATCATCTCCAGTGTTATGTGGTAAACGAATAATATATTTCTAAACAAAGGCATTCTGTAACAAAAGGGCGTCTCTCAGAGGTGATCTTTCACAGTTCCAGCAAGGTAGTAATCCTACCAGCATATGTGATTTTAAATACAATATCCATTCTTTCACAAATAGTTAAAAAAATAGATCCCACTGTTAAATCTCTCTTTTAAAACCACAGATGGAAGGACAAGAAGTGAGCTTGTCCAAACTCGTTTACGTTAACTCCCACTCCAAACTGCAGTCACGCAGAGCCCCCCACTACAGATGACATCCTTACTGTTGTTTAACAGTTCTTCCTCTCCACTCCAGAAACACTCCGGAGGTAACTCAGACTCTTCCTGGGTTTTTGTGCCATAACTAAACATGACATTTGCATGTGATTTCTGATACAAATTCTTCATGCTTCCTCCCTAATGCACCCTAAACCCAGAGAAACCACTTAATGCAGAGCCAGAACTGCTGTTCTTCCTCAGAATGAGGATCGGAACTTAAGTTCCGCATTTTGAGATCTATTCACACCCTGCCCTGGGAAGATGTATTAGCACAGCAGAAATGCTGGGGAGCTATCTGGCTCTTCTGGGGGAAAAAAAAAAAGATAGACAAAGTCTAATACTCTACTTCTAAGAGTTTGTATATCATTCATACTACTGTAGTACATAAGCGCTTGCCACTATGCGCGAAGTGCAAGCTGTTGAAGACTGGGTAAGTGCCTTTCATCCTAAAAAGAACTGCAGTGGGTCCACTGAAAAAACAACAAAGTTGAATAGTAAAACTAAATGGATGACGGTGAACAGTTTTCTCCAGTGTTTCCAACTGTCACGTTGCATGCCACTGCCTCTGCTCTATTACCTCCCAACCACAAAACAAATCATACTGGAAATTCAACTTTAAAATGGTTAAGAGAGTAAGTGGGGGAGGAAAAGGAAACTATTAATTTTCTAGTGGAGGATAAAAATCACAATGAATCTATTACTTGGCTCTCCAAGTGAAAGCCAGGGTTCTTCTGAAGCATACGCAGTACGCTGGATTGACATGATGACTCCCAACCAAACTGCAACGCACCCTTGAAATTTTAAGTCACTGAAAGGTAAGCAAGAGCCATTATAGTGCAAATAAAACAGCTGTCTTTGCAGAAAACCTAGCACAGGAAACACATTTTATCACAGAAAAACCAGCATCTAAAATAGATACAGATGAACTCTACTATAAAACTACAGTGCCACAGTGAAGCCTGAGCTCTTTATGCTACTGATCTAAAACACAAAACATTTGTCTTCAGATCAGCTCTCAAACTCGAGAATAAGTTTGAATTTTGTAATAATTATGATATATTTGGACTTGTGGTTTCTTTAGTTATCTATTATTATCTGGAGTTTAGTTGTCAAGACAACAGTTTCCACTTCTACAAAATGCTTTAACTGCAAGCAAAATGTCACAGTCAATATCAACAGTTCACCACACTGGCCTTGTCGATAGCCAGGAAATGAGAGCATCTCCTTAGGACAGGGTCAGGCTGCCACCAGAACAATGGCAATCAAACACCAGGAGACTCAATATTTCTAAAAGATCACATCCACCTGGTAGAAACTGAAGGATTCAAGGAACAGTCCACCTTACACAAGATCTGCTGCCCTACTTTGGCTTCTGTGCAGCACCTTACTACAACAGCCACTCCAAAGTAGAGTATGTATGTGTAACATAGCTGATGAATGTATATGTTTTAATAGAGAAAAGATCAGATTTTACATATCAGAGATAATTTAGTGTATGGCAAAAACACCCCAAAAACATCATAGTGCAATGAATTCATATTACCAGAGAAATGGAAGTCAAAGGAACACAGCAGTTAAGTACGTATCCCATGCAGCAATGCAGGGAAAAAAGGAACATGCTCCCAGAAATTAGGTCAGGGCTCATATCATGACAGAAAGTGAATGGACACCTAAATATATGGTGTTTTTTACTATGTAATGTAGGCATGATAGCAATAAACATAATGCAACATGAGTCACACCCAAAAATCTGTAACTCGCAAGGTGCCTCCACATCCAAAAGTCACCATTAGGAAAGCCTGCCAATATGCACCTTAGTTTTTGTAAAACCAAGTACCTTAGGTCTATATCTATTTTCCTTATACTCTATTTTTCTCTCAAAATAAGTATTTTGTATTTAAAAAACAAACATAGACAGTAGACTAACAAAATAATGCGGCTATCCTCTTTACAGTCCCAGACTCAGACTCTTCACTGTGTAACTAGTCTCATGTACAGAGACAGCACAACACACAGCTCCTCAGAAGGCAGCTGTGTAATCTGTTCCCTCTTTCAAGCCATCTTCACATTTACATGAGCCATCGGTGGAAACAGCAGCGTTAACAGCCTACCCACAGCATTTTTCTCCACCCCACTGGTATTCATTCAATATAGAACAAAAAAGGACAGAGGGAAGGATACTCCGAAGGATTTAGAATTGGTTATCATTAGTCATTTCATTTTAAAGATCCATGTGACGGTTTTTTTTCTTTATGTAGAATGCATATACCCATGCATGTACACTCCCCCTGCGCAGTCATCTTCTGCCTTGCGCCTCTTTGCATCCCTAAATACATGCTTACTTTACCTTAGAGAAAGCAACCATACCCTACACCGTACCCTATACCCCAACCTCAGATGCAATCCTTCCCCTCTAATGGAATGCTTCATGAATACTTCTGGTGTTTAGTCAGAAAATTTATTTTGTTGCAAGAACAGATGGGAATAAGCTACCTGAAAGTATCAGTATTAGCTCTTGTTAACTCAGTCTGCAGGAAACGAGAAGAGCTCACTGGCAGCAAAACAAAGATGTGAAGGAAAGGCAAGAAAGGAGAGAGAACATCGGTGCACAAATAACCTCCTCAGTATGCCACAACGAGGATTATATGGGGAAGTTGGCAAATTGAAAGCAGTCCTCTTGAGCAACAGATATTTTTGTCAAATTTGCATTTTCAGGGATACAAGAGTATTGTTGCCTGCATCCCTATGTTGGAACCGCTCCTCAGGTCAGTCAAAGTGTCAAGCACTCATTCGTCAGATTTAAACCTTCTGGCCTCTCCTTTTTAAACATTATGTTTTATTTTTATCTCACAGGTTGTTTTCAAAATGTGGTAAAGTATAATATCTAAACAAATAATTTCCTTTGCATTAAACAGTGCCACTGATAATCTATTCAGATATGTTTCTTTGCCTTTAAGTTTCCATATTTACTTCCAACCACAGTTTGAAACCTACACATCATGAACAAAGGTTACAGTTGCCTGGGTGGTTGTTTTTAATTATCATTTCATATTAAGACTTAATGAATACATATACTTTTTTTTTTTAGTTAAAAGTCATTGTTTCTTTCAATATCTTTGATAATACATTGTAAGCATCATATAAAAATACAAAACTTCAGCAGTTGACATTGAAGTTTTTGATCCCTAACAGCCAAACAAAGTTTAGATGCTCAAAGTACACTGATTCCTAAGCATGAGCAATAGGCAATATTGCCTGTTGTCACATTGTATTAAAGTACTTGTGGTCCTGGTTTTAGAAAAGAATCTTTCCTACTGAAGTCTGTAAGTTAACCATCTTTTTCTGTATCTGCCATACAATATAAGAAAATCACCACAGATCTGTGAACGCTGCTAAAATTACACTGCTAACATTTTTCTTTCAGCCACAATCAAAAGACTATTTAGCTGCTGGGATGCTTCTACGGAGTCTACTAACCTTAAGTTAAAGCAGATTGATTTTTTTTCTTACGCACACCCCAAAACACAAAATACCAAGGTGAGCATTCCTAAAGCGTTACAGAGAGCAAATCTTGATGTATTCAGTAACTCTCCTCACATCAAGAGGACCTACATTTGCACAGACACAATATGCAAGAACTTAAAACATAAAGACATTTTTCCCCTCACAGACATGAATAGAGGTTCAAACTTGAATATATTCCACATCTTCAGTTACAAACACAGACTTAGGTGTAAAAGGAGAATCTGTCTTGAGAGTAGTCAACATGTTTTCCTGGTTATAATCTCGTTCATGAACAGTACTCTTGCCAGTGAGCACAGCCAGCTGTCAACATCAGCACAGGACTCCTGCAGAGTTGGGACCAGTAAACTTGCTTTCCTGAAAATCATATATAGGAAATATTTAATTTAAGCTCAATCATCTGGTAAGTTGATCAGAACAGGGGAGGGAGGAAAATCACGCTTCATAAAAAAATTAAAAATTAAATAAATAAAAAAGTACTGATCAGGGAAAACACCACTGTGTAGCTGTTTATAAAGACATTTCCATCTCTTCTACTTTCCCCATTTCCATGGCAACTCTTAACTTGGAGTTTGGGACAGGAAGAGGCTGTTGGGGAGTTTTGTTTTTTAAATACAGAATTCAAACCACAGGACCAAATTGATCTCTTGCAGTGAAATAGGCAGTATTGTCCATTTACAATTCATGCCTGTCCCCCTTTGCAGCACTGAGAGCAAAGCTGGTGGCAAAGTTTGCCACTTTTCTGCCACCCTGGCAAGGTTTCTTGCACTAGGAGGATGATATAAGCTCTACATCCCATCCAGAGTCCAAAAGTGACCTATTCAAGAAGGCTACTTGAAGACTCACAAAGTCAAATTGAGACCCAGCACCCAGAAAACTCTTACTAAGCTAAGATTCCCAGAGTTTGTGGAAATGGATGGAGACATAGTCTGAACAGCAGTGAGAGGAAAATTAAATTAACAGTGACAAGAAGGTCCAGAAGTCATCTTGGTGGTTCTGGATGGCAGATGGTCATCTACACCAGCCAGTTTAATTAAAGAATGTATGGAGAAAGAGAGTGTAAATAACACAAGAAACAGTCTTGTTCCTTTCTTAAACATTTGAGATGGCACAAATCTAACAGCTGCTCATGCAAAGAGAAAAAAAAGAATAACTGATTTTTTTTGTAAAATTACTACAAGCCTCTGCAATATATACTTTTTTTTGGTAAGTCTTTGCTCTAGCTCATACTGGGTTTCAAACATTCATGAACTTTCAATTTCCCTATATGCTAGCTTCATTTTAAAACAACATTTGTAAAACTAATGAATGTATTTATATGCATTATAAGCATGTTTGGGCTTTCCATTAGCCATATTACTCTACCCCACTTTATCAGTAGCTTTCAATTATACAGGGTATTTTATTTGTACTGTTTACCTTTCACAGGCTATCTAAAAATAAGATGAAAAACATGAGTAAGATCTGTAACTTTTTTTTTATTTACCATTAACAGACAGAACAACGTTTTCAAACAAGTATCATAATGAATAATTACTCAACAATTATACTTAAAAAAACAATGCAAAAAAACATTTAATGGTCAGCTCTTTGCAGGACCATTTGACACTACAAAGGGAATACAGTGTTCATAGCATAGGCACAAAAACAGTGCAGAGGAGATTGCATAATGATACTCAAGCCACTTTAATCAAACTCTAATTAATCTGATGGATTTACATTCTGACAGAGTTTTGGTGAAAACAGACATACCTAATTACAACACAACTTGTTTCTGCAGCAGCGTATAAGGTTCTGACTGTAAAAGTGATGTTCTCAAAACAAATGCATGCTGTAGCATGTAATTTACTTTGATATGAAAAACCTTGAACAAAAAAATTGTGCTGTGTCAGCAGACAGCTAAACAGAAATTAAAAAGGTGGCTAATTGTTTCAGCAGACCTAAATAGCAAGTAATTCAAAACAAAGTGAGTGTTATCTTATATTCTACCATTTCTAGTAGATGAGACGTTGATGTGATAACTCACCACAGTTTGTTCCACTACTAAAGTTAGACATGGTGTCCGTCCTTAATTGCACATTCAAGGTCTAGCCCCTGTTAAGCAATGTTGAAATAAACCTGTTGGCTCTTACAGCATTCAAGCCCGTCACACATTCAAGCTCACTGAAGAAATTTTCAAGGCAAAAGTCAAAGACGCTCT
>NW_010528172.1:124195-138390 GCF_000687285.1 Phaethon lepturus
AAGTCTTTCTCCTTTAACTTAAGTAGCATAAAGACTGTAACACAAAACAGTGCCAACAGAAACCCCTCAGCATCAAGCATAAAGACTTTCCAAAGTCAAACATTTGTGTATGTCCCTTCCACCCCCACCCCCACTTTGAATATCCAAATACAAAGACAAGGACTTAAAACTCTATCACTGAGACACCCAAGCAACAGCATTGCAGAAATTACTCCAGGAAGATGTACCACCATCCTGCATTGTCATTCTTTGATTGTAATAGTAGCCCTGTGGCAAAAGGTATACAAATAAAAATACATACATTCATATCAGTGAAGAATTGCCAGCTGTTTTAGTGTACATAAACTAAATCAGAGAAGACAGTCCAATTTTATGTTAATTGCTTCAGCATAATTCAAGCACGTAATACTCTTTTGTAACACAGCACTTCTGCATAACTGGACAGGAACATTTAATGACAGGAAAATCATATACACATCAACATATATGAAGTGCTGAAAGAAGGAAAACACTTGGCTGATGGGAAGAAAAGTTGACATGGCCAGTACTATGCTCGTCAGATGCAAAACCTTGTTTGGTTTATTATTAGCCTTAATTCAAAGTGAACAGAAACATAAAGTGGGTTCAAAATGATTAGGCTTCTGTATAAATCTTCTTCCATTTGAAGGAACTGTTTAACTACATAGGATTAGTAGCAGGTAAACAAAACTGGGAAATGGGCAGTAGGAGATACAAAAAATACAAAAATAATTAGGAACTTGCATAGTACCTGGACATGTAAGAAAGGATGAAAAGAAGATTAATATTACTAGCTATCAAGTCAGACAAACCATGTTCAATAGCTGAGACCAATCAGGAACATAACCTATCTTCTATACAGTAAAATATACTGTTACACAGTAAAACAAATACAAAGAGGAATGAAGCAACAGAACAGAATGAAGCATCAGAACAACAGAATTTTAGTAATCTCCCCAATCAAGTTCCAAAGGTGCAGTGGAAATGCAAAGAAAGTAAAGGAACTCTGAAGGAAAAAAACCACAACACAAAAAAAACCAAAAACCAAATATAATTAAATAATAGAAAGCAAAGCTCCCAACCAAGAATTCTTCAGTTCTTGTCAGAAATACTCCTGTGGATCTGTTTTCCATCAGAAAATCCAATGCATCAAAACAGAAATATTTCTTGTAAAGTATCCTTTTGATTACACTAATCATGAAATAATTGAAATGGGCATTTCATATGGTATTTCATAACATTATTTCATAACATTATGACTTTTCTAAATTGTTTTTTATTTTATTTTGCATAGTATCATACAAGACTACAGAAGAACACATCAATCCAACAGAAATGTAATTTTTGTGGAAAAAGGCAAAAATGCTTTTTTCACTCTGTTTTAAAACAATCAAGTTTTGATATAGTAAGCTTTCCAGCAACATTTAAAATCCCTTTCTCACCAAAAGCTTACCCAATGTTACCCTGACCGGACTTCTATGTTTTTATATGGTGATGCGGAAAACATTCTTTGATTGTGTTTTATTTAACAATGAATAGTAGCCCTGTGGCAAAAGGAATACAAATAAAAATACATACATTCAGATCAGTGAAGAATTGTCAGCTATCTCCCTTCTCAGAAAGTTAAACTGCAAGAGTCTTTACTAATTACACAGACAACACTTAGAAGAGAACATCGCAAGGAAATAAAATAGCATTGATTAAAGACATGCAACAGCTTCCAGCTACTCATGAGATGGTAACTCCCTCCCACTTGAGACAAGAGTTCGTGTCAACTTTGCTCCTTTTTGGCACTTACTCAGAATCTCTATAATTGTCTTTTTTCTTACTTTATTTTCTTCCACTTGACCTTCACGGAACTCCTGCCCAAACACAAGCAATTCAAAACATACGAAAAAAACATCAATTTTTGAAAATTAAGATCTAAATAACAGATTTCTAGATTCAAGAGTATTTCTTCAGAAGATCCTTAGTCCTATTACTGCAGGTTGGGCTAGATGAACTCCAGAAGGTTCCTTCTGACCTGAATTATTCCACGATTCTCTTTGTATCATCAGAAGAATGAAGAAACAGTGAATACAGCTCACCTCTTTGATCTCCGTTTCACCTGGACAACTCTACGCTCTCCCATGGAATTGTCCTGATTTTACTTTCACCTGCTTTTTCAGCTGAGAGCTGCTACTATGTCCACAAAAAAATGTTTTACACCTGTAAGAAGAGAGGCCCCTAGTGTACAGCCAAGAAACAATTTTTCTTCTGTGCCTTATTTAGGATCTATTTCTCAGCTTTTTGTTGAAGTTCGCTAAGTATTTTTATCCATGTCCACTAATTTTGAAACAATGACTGTCATGTAAAATTTACCCAACTCAGTAGCTAGCACTGCATTGGCTCCAATCACACGAAGAGCTCTATTCAGAAAATGCTGCAATAGTCTCCTCAGCTTTATTTAGGACCTGCACAGACTACAGATTTTTTGTTGAAGTTCGCTAAATATTTTTATCCATGTCCACTAATTTTGAAACAATGACTGTCATGTAAAATTTACCCAACTCAGTAGCTAGCACTGCATTGGCTCCAATCACACGAACAGCTCTATTCAGAAAATGCTGCAATAGTCTCTCAAATTCCCACCAAAATCAATGTGATACTGCATGTAGACTCCCTTGCAAGATATGAATGAAGATTTACTGATGGACTCGGTTGTATAGTGGTTTGTCTGAATACACATATGCATTTTTCCACATTAAATTCACCAGATTGCCTCAACACAGATTAGTAAAATTGCCATTAATATAAAACATTCTTTTCATCTAGATTTGCATTTCTCCTGTTGTTTTCCCCCTTCTCAACTCAACTCTGACTCACAGACAGATTAGAAATCAGATCAGCCTAGAATTTGCAACAGTGACTTACCCTCCTTGGGATAAGAAGAAACGGCAGATAGAGCGGCTGGGAAAAAAAAAATACTGACAACAGTCAATCCCGATGTGCTCTATTTTACCACAGAAGAATGAGCAGTATCTGAAGTTTACAGGGCTTCTCTTCCCACAGTACATTTCCACCACAATCCCTGCAGCTCTGACTTTGCAGCGCCATCAGAGAATACAGCTGTCTAGAACATGTATGTTGAAGACTGTGAACCTCTTAACCTTGAATAAACATTTCTATTAAAGCGAGAGAGTGAAATAATCACATGATTTATTCTGTGTAGCTGGGCAAGACGTTTACTATTACAATTCCAGCTCTGACTGCTGTAGGATGAAATCCTCACACAGCTCCCTGGACTACAATAATACCCTAAAGTAGCAGCAGCATGATTGGATTTCTACATGCACGTAAGGTCACTCAGGTCTTGCGTCTAGTCTGTTGATCCCTCTGCCACCCAGACACCTACACCACATGAGCTCCCCGCACAGCAAGGCTGGAGCCATCTCCTAACAACGTGCTCATTCAGAATTTGGGAGTGCAACATCCTGAAGTAGATAGATGAATCCCATCAAGCCACAAACTTCCTGACATTCTCCAGAATGGGCAGGGTTTTTTTCTCCAGAGCATGGAGGTTTTGGTATTAATTTGAACAGGGAGGAAAGCTGGAGTCTGCTATGCAGAAACATCTAGTCAAATAAATACGTCATTAAGCTAACTAGCTACAGGATTGTCTAGCAGATGGATGACATCTTGGTTGCTAGTGGAACACTTTTCTATAGCCTTGTTTGAGGCAGACACATATGGCTCTCCCAAGCATTGATGCAAGTTCCCAGATGGACTAGATCACTGCTGACACCTTACTATAAACCCTGGAGATGAAAGAAGGGAGCACAATTTTTGAATCACAACACAGGACTCTGAAATATTCAGACTTCCTAAAAATCAAGTTTACAACAGAATATTTTAACTTCTTTCTGTTGAAAGAAGCTACTTCTAACCAGGAACAGAAAATAGGGGAAAATGCTTTATCAAGGATGATTAGAAGAGCCTTGAGGAAACTTAAAGACCGGAAGATCCTTACTGTAAATGTATATCATAACTACATATATGGAGTTACAACTAATACAGCTCTGAGGATGCAAAAAATTATCTGCTGTGCAGCTGTTACTGACACCAAAGAGCTTCCATCTGGAATTTCTTGATTGGGATGGAAGGGGAAAGGAGAGAAGAGGAAGCCATTTAGACATTACAGATACATGACGTCTCTGAAATGTCTGTATCCTAAGGGACTATGGAAAAAAAAAAAAAAGAGAGAGGGAGAAGTCTAGCTACAGGAGCAACAGGAAAACTAGCAGAAATATGTGGGATAGAACAGAACCAGTTCCATACAACATTTAGTTTTTGGTAGGTGTCAGGGACACCTGAGAACATCTCAAGTACACGAGGGGACTATGCCATACTTTACACATTTAAGTCAGAAACAGGAAAAAAATATTCTTTTGACATTTTTACACTGTGAAAAGAGACTATCCTCAGCATCCAGTAAGAATTTTACTCTTCTGCACCCTAATGTAAGATTCAATATATCAGGAAGATGACTTTTTCCATATTTTCTCTTGTCTGTAATACCATGCTCACCAAGAAAGTTACATCTTTGAGACTATTATAACTCTGTGACAAAACTTTTCAATTTCAAAACCGCATCAACTCACTGACCCTGGGAATATGTTAGGGATTCTGTACATTCATGAGTCAGGGAGATGCTTAAGCTGCTAAAATTTATCTGCCTCTATGGCAGTGGCCATAAACTCAACACGTATGCAAACCATCTTGGAAGCATCAGCTAAATGCACACCAGCTAATATATCAAAACTCATTTGTCTCTTCACTTTCTAAAGGGACAATTGCACTTTCAGTGTAGTCAAAGATACAATAATTTCAATGTATTGAAATCAGAGTTGCTCCCAAGTTTTCATGCACAGCTTTTAGTGCGGCTTTTATCTTCTTGACCAACTGAAAGTTCAGAAGGTTTTTCTTACATGGAGAATACAAGCAGCCTTGAATCATCTTATAAAATAGAATGTTTATTTATAAAGAGACAAGAGTATCCTTTTTTAGAGAAATAATACAATCTCTACCTCCATCACATCATGGACCTCAACAGGAATGTCCAGGAAAAGTCTCAGTTTTGTAAGGGTCACTTACAAAAGGGTGTAGGTGGAACAGGATTTCCAGCTACGTACACTGCATCTGCAACTACTTCAACTAGACAGTTCCTCTTCTCTGCAATACAACTGCCCTTCTGGGAGACAATGCAACAGCCAGACAAAAATAGAAAAAAAGATGACAATTATCTCTGTTCTTTCTCAGAGCCCTGAAGAATATACACTTTACCGTTCTTTTTAACCTGTTAGAATATTAAAACTTCATTATATTCTTTCCTTTATGGAAGTCTTCCTATGCAAGACATAGGGAAATGCAACTTGCAAACCTCTGTGGTCAGGGCTGACATGACAAAGGGCAAATTAACGCCTTTAAGTAACAGAGGCTTTGGTTCTCCTGATGTACTCCTTGAGATGAACTCCAGATTGAAAAGAAAGGGGAATATTAATTGGCATCCATGAAAGCATAATGAAACACAGCTCAGACTAGAACTAGACAACTTCTGGGCTGCAAGATTTCCAATATTATTTATTTGTCTCAAAACAGACAAATGCCAAAGATCTCCCAATTTTCTACCAACTGAAGGCTTCAGTTTTACAACTGTCAAATAGAACGGATTTTTTTTCTTGGTTTTATTCTTTAGATGATGGACAGTTTCAATATGTAGATACAGAGGATCACCGCAGGTCCCCAAATCTGAGGTGGGTCCACAGAGATTTCTTCAGTCCTTGACTTTGCAGCAGACTTCTCACGCAGACTGTCCAAGGAAGCCACATGTTCCTAGAAACACAGTGTCCCTGGTCACAAAGTGGAATCCTTGGCAGTTTAGCTCCATGCTAAGGACCCTGAAAACACCAGCCTGAAAACACCAGCCTCTAGCCATAACACAGTTGAACCAGGGAATCAAAGAGAGGTTGTGTCTTATTCTGATTTCAGTGAAAGTCTGTCAAATCTAAAATATTTGCAGTGAAACATCCCACGTTCAATGAACTGCCATTTTCTGACTAAATTAAGTTCACTTGAAAGTTTGCAATTAGCTCCATCTAAGATGCCTCTTAATAGCAGCGTCATGAAAACTGATCAATAACAAGTGAGATAAATCAAGTACAGTATAAAACGCCAAAGTTAAAGCATGGTAAACATCTATGTCAAGAGACTCTTATTCGTACACAGATGGGTTTAGATCACTGTAATTTATGTTCTGAATGATGTTCTCCTTCAGATGTAAAATGACCTTTGATTGATTCAAGCTAAATATATAAGGTTGTTCTATATTCAACACAGCATTCACACACAAGTTTAACACACTTTAACATATACATCTTGACTCGACACTTCAAGTGATTTCCTTCGGTGTCTCTATGTAGACATGATTAAAGGCTTTTACCTCCAACCTCTAACAATACCCAGGGGAAAACAGGGAATGGGAAAAGGCAGAGTCTGTTGTTGGTTGCATATTCAACTGCAGAGACAACTCATCGTTTCAAAAGACACTTTCAGATTATTTTACACATCTAAGTCCCACCCTACAACCCACAGAAGCCCTCTCTTTCCTCTCTGTATTTCTTTTAATTCCTCTTGGTTTGCTATATTTTTAGGTAACTTCAAACAAAATTAAAAAGAATCATGAACCAAATGCTTCTTAACTCTTTACCATTATCAGCACTAACACACATCAGCACTGTGATACTTCTTTCTTGAAATTTACCTACTTGCCCAGCTATCACCTGTGAAAGAAAGGAGACCAATCTACATAGATTACTGGAGTTTTCTGCTGTAGAAACTTTACATTATTCCAGTCATTTTCATCAAAAGGCTGTAAAGATCATTAAGACAGAACAGTGATTTTCACCTACAGCTGTTGAGTTAGAACACTCATCTCTGTACCCACTGCAGGTGGCTTCCTCTTGCAACTGAAGAGATATTTATCTCCCTAATCCTTGGTACATTAATCCCTACATTAAAAAGTGATACCACTGTTGTTATCAATATCTATTCCTAATAAGGCACTGTAGGAATAAAGATGTTTGTAAAATGCTTTGATGAGAAAGCTTTGCCATAAGGTGCTAAGAAGAACAGGTCAGATAAAGCACACATTTGACAAACACTGGCAGTATTTCTGTTCATCAACAGATGGTAGGGTTTTTTTTAAAAAAAATTATTATAAACTATGTGAAAGCAGGCACCAAACAGTACCTGTATTCAACATTATGCAAGCTGCTTTGATTGGATAGATGGATCACATTAGGCTTCCCAATTAAAGAAGGATAACTCATAATTTAAGACACTTTAAGTGAAAATTGAGTACTTTGCAGAAAGTTAATCTCAAATGTGTTGTTTCTAAAAACCTACTAGGAAGGTTATTACAACAGTAAGAGGAATGTGAAAGGGTCACAAACACAGAAAACATCCGTGTTGGAAATATTCATAGAACCCACTTCCTCTCCACTTCCACTACCCATACAAGTTTGGTGAGGAATTATAGTCAACACAAACCTTTTGTACAACAAAACACCTACATATGAAGCACACTGGCCAACAGAGACTATCAGACAGCCCTCATCTAACTTTTATATGACCAGATGCAATCTTTAATTTAGGAGTAGTGGATCTTATCTACACGTATTTTTACAAACGTTCAATTTAATTTTGCTTAACACTAGTTAAGCAAAACCTACAAAACCAGTCATCCATTTAGGCAAAATTATAAGAGAAGAACACACACCAATTTGGTATTTCACAGAAGGCGCCAGTTCAACAGCTATGGAGATTAAGTTAGGTTATTTATAAGCGTTCCTCAAGTCTTCTCTCCCACACCTTCTGCTGTGCTACTCGACTCTGACCCATAGGGCAGAAGCCAGGCAACTCACTTTTGTCTTATGAAAATCCCAAGCAAACCATGGCAAACGTCCAGTTGAAATTCTATATAATACAGGCCAAAATATGCTCTATGAATTAGCATCACTTGACTCAATAACTAATGGTTACGCAAAAGCAGAAAATGAAGCAATACCATGTACACCCAATAACTTAAGAAATACTGCTACATTTAGGCAATTACATATTGTACATCCCTACTAGATATAGGACTAAGAAATTCGTATTAATTCTTGCTTCATGTGTCATTAACACCTAATGGAATGTTTAAAGGTGTTTACAAGTCCAAAGTAATAATGGATCACTCTTAATTAACACACAGTAAAAATTTCATGAAAGTCTCAGTCGAAGAAGCTGGTTGTTGAAGAGATTGCTTCATATCTCAGTCACAGACTGCTCCCTC
Organism: Phaethon lepturus; assembly: GCF_000687285.1. Lineage (NCBI taxonomy): Eukaryota > Metazoa > Chordata > Aves > Phaethontiformes > Phaethontidae > Phaethon > Phaethon lepturus. The sequence continues at coordinate 132,585 of NW_010528172.1, forward strand.
CTTTCCCTCTATGAAATGGAGAACAAGTAGGTTACATGTGTGAGAAACCAAAATAACAGGCTCAGTACACAACATAAAGAGGTAATTAAAAAAGAATCACACATTTTCCTTCCAATGATCTTTGAAATCAAGAAGAGTGGAAGCCGTATTTACAGAAGAGAGTACTGTTTGAAGATGCTTGCAAGTACTGGATGCTGAAAATACTATGACAAAGCACAGTAGGCCTTACGCTAGCATATGCTAGATAATGCTAGGCAGATGAGTCAACTCTTATTTTAGAATTCTGAGTAAAAAAAAAAAATCAAGGTTTATCCAGAAGAAAATAGTGCTTTCCAGTCTTCTCTCAGTGTGGGAGAGATTCTAGATTTTACTTTATTAAGCATTAATATTTCTTCTAACAGAAACTCTAACAGAATGTTGTACTGCCCTCTAAAATCGTGACTTAAATACATTCGGTGGACAAAGATTATGACAGAATCATCCAAACCTCAAGATATTTTATCATACAAACATTCAAAAAAGCACATCTTCCCTAAAAGCCAGTACATCTTTTACAGATTATTTCAGAACATAGGAACAAAATTAAATACTGAACACAAACAATGGGAATCTCCAAACTCATCTTTCACAGGCAATAGCAAGTTCAGTATTGTGACCATGTTTTTTCAGAAGCAGATTTATTATCAGTTTTCAACAAAAAGGGTACCAGGTTGTTTAGCATGGAAGAAATCATGAGCGCTAGCAGATGGAAACACAATGAAATTCCTACAGAGGCTTCATGAACCCACTCCATTCTCATGTGCAACATTTGAGCAGTGTATCTTTTCTAGGAGATACTGTCCTGCTTTTTAGAACTAATTCTAAACACGTGCTGGTTTAAAACTTGGGTACAACGTCTACCACTCTCATCACTTGTTTTCCCTGTCCTATAGGCAGCCAGGAGTCAGTGTCAACACAGATAGAACTTTGCAAAGATCCCCGTACAACTGTCAAAACATACTTGTCCTTTTTTCTACTGCAACCAGCATTAAAGTCCAATTACTTTAATATTTTCATTTATCATCTCAGCTTAGTGAAAACAAACAAAACCAAACAGGAGCATCTGGATTACAATTTAGTCCTACTCATAAGTACACATCAAGTAGATGCCACTATTCTAGTGAGTAAAATTTCTCTTAAGAGGAAAAGTTCTCCAAAACTGTAAAATACACAACTGAAAGGCAAGCAAGAAGCACACACATTTCCAAATTCAGCCAGGTACAAAAAACTCCTATCAGAATTATTTTGGCTTAAAAAAATGTTTTCAGTCATGCCTACCAACCAAATGCCCATTTATAAATTTGTCTAGATAGGAGTAATGCTTTTTTAGCTAGGTAGGAGACACACTAAAGCCTGGGAAAAAAGTTGAAAATGTTTGTGCTTTAAATGTCTGAAATAATATTCAGTTCAGAATACAACTAAGTTTTCTTAATCAGTTTCAACCTTTAAGACTAAACATTTGATTCAACATGAAACAATATATACTGTTTCTGCTGGCACTCAACAGAGAAATGCCTCAGCTTGGCATATGACAATTTTTTTTAGCAGTTACCTAGCCATCAGAGAGTCTATTACACCTGCAATTCTACTTAACATGTAGTAAAACCTAACACAGTGACATCCAACAGAGCTACACACCACAGGTTTATGCTGAGTATAAGTGTTTTAGCAGCAGTAGCTTATTTATCCCTGCCATGTAGCTTTAACAGCCTTTCTGTGTGGATGCTGGCAATCACTGATTTCCATTGTCCCCTAAATTGTCTAACAACATCTTCAAATGCTTTTCAGTTTTAGCAGATAATAAAACATAAAATCACTATCATTTCCCATCCTCTTTTGGTGCTCCCCTCAAAAACTAACGCCCTTAACTCATAAATTACTTTCGCATTTCTATGAGAACACAGCTACCTCAGTTTGGAGCATCCAGACTCCTGCGCCCAATGAATTTTCAAAATCCAGTGGTAAGGATTTCTGCTCAGTTTCTCTGCAAAATGCAGATTTTAAAAATAAATTATGGATGTGGATGTGTCGCCTTCCCAGCCCTTTCCCCACCGCACGCACTGCCACCCCCAACTTATTTGCTGGTTTTCATGCAGATTTGTGCCAGACATTCAGCATCCTCATTAAGTGGTGTCTGGCAACCTGCCTAAGTTTTAGTGGGTTCTGGGAATGCCAATATATTAACCAGAAGCCTTTTTTGCATACTCTGGAGAGATTTTATTCTAGAAAAGTAAACCATTTGGCACAAAGGTACGTTACTTCAAATCTAGAAAAGCTCTCCATTGGCAATAGGAAGAGAAATTGCATTTAGATGCTTCTTAATTTCTGTCTCCTATCTGAAAGAGAAGTTTGATGTAGAGCAAGATCATCCCACCACAGTTTAAAAGGTCAGAATGCTGTTTGTAGTAGGATTTTAGAGAAAAGAAAAACAGATATGAACAATATGGACACAGCACAAGATCAAGAAAATAATTCATTTTAATTCCTTTGCCTCTTGTGACCAAAATAACCTTCATCAGGAAGATTAAATTTACCCATTATTATACTGAGTGATAAAGAATGGTGACATCGGTACTTGCACATTTCCATTGCTGAACTAAACAGTAAGAAAAAGCGTTTAGTACAATGCATCTACATTTGGCATTTTCCAAATATGCAAAATCAAGGCATACGCTACTGAAATGCATATATTAAATACAGACGATGAATACAGAGACATTTTGCCAGCATGAAATACAGAACACACTGCAGTGTTGTGATCACTCTTACTCAACTACAGCATGCTTTCTACTGCAGTTCCCATACAGTTACTATTACTCACCTGACAGTCTCAGAAGTAAGCAAACAAAACTCCTCTCTAAAATAAAGAGCTTAAGCTTCTTTTCCAAATACAAGGTTCAGAAAAACATGATGGAAAAAGGTCAATAGCTTTCCTTCACTGGAATATTCTGCCTGTGCAACACATAGTAAAAAGTTAAAAGTATGCTGGGCAAACGTGTCATTATTTCATTCCGAGACCATTTCTGCAGGCTTATATATCTAGAGAATCCCATTCATTTCAATAAGTTATTCAGGTAGTCTGCTATCATTTAGATATTGCTACCCATTATTATTAGAAATTACTTCTAACTGGCATTTACTTCAAACTCATCATCTTGGTTTGTACAAAAAATTGCTGACGTCCTGACAGCAGCTCCAAAATGTCACAATCTCTTTACAATGACCAATTAGAAGAGATTTAGCAAGAATCAATTAAAATCAATTACATTTAAATGTTTTAGTGTACATATTAGAAGCCTGGCAAAAATAAGATTATGTTCGGTGGGAAAGAAATTTTTAGCTATCTAGGCCGCCTTTGCTTAGATATCAACCTTCTAGGCAAGACGGTTATCCTTAAAAATAGCTGTCAACTGAGAAAAGAAAATGTATATGTATGAATCGTTTCACTACAGGGTTGGATTCCCAGCAACTGATGCACCACTGTTCTGGCATCGGTGCCTTTAACGAGCAGCTGATACTAACTTGGTGCCATTGAAGAATTTCACGGTTACCACAGAATCAATCTGCAGAAAAATTAATCTCTAAACTCCTAGAAGCATTTGTATTCCGTAACTGGCAATTCATTCGCGAGGAGCTGTTTTAAGCTATTAGAAACCAGACCAAAAAAAACTTTTCCGAGACCACTCACAAATTAAATGCAACAACCATGCCTGCCGATGCAAGAGTTGTTGGGCGGGCATGCACTTTTTAACACTTCATTTCTCTTAGAGATTGTATTGAGTTAAAGTACTTTTAAGATACCTCTCTTATTTCAATAATCATTTACTTCTTTCTGGCACATCATATCCTGAAAGTATTCCAAATTATTTTAGGCAGAGTCACTGATATGCAACCAGTTCTTGGTGGAAGGGCAGCAGCCACTAGACAAGAGTACTGCAGGGCAGCTGTGAAAAAAGAGAACTGAATTTTGGTCAAGAAAATCAGAGAGAAAACTTCTCTCCCCTACCCTCTCTCCCCCTCCCACCTCCCCCCCTCCAAAAAAAGACATGGTGCCTTCAGTGCACGGAAAACTAACACCTCGTCTTTTCAAGCCTCACCTTAAATGTCCTATGCAGAGAAAACAGCATTTTATCTTCTCAAAAAGTAACAGAGGGACAGGTTAGTTTTAAATTCTCAGGTTAAGCTACTGTTCAACAGTTCTTACTAAACTTAACAGAACTGTGCCTCAATCTTGAACACCAATTTCTTTCTATTTCCACAAGTTTTCTTATAACGAGTCTAAGATGCTGAAAACTGAATTCAAACTTCATCAGCCAAATGCTGCCTAGTGCCTATAATGTTTCAATTAACATAAAGCAATGGTCTGAAATATACTGTCTCACATTGTTAATTCGTTCTGCGTTACACACTTACCATCTAGGCTCGCAATGGCATCTGAATTTACTGGACAATACCAATACGCCTTATACATATACAACAACGATCTTCACATACCTGAGTCAGAATTAAATATACTGCTATAAACACAGATTATATAAAAAGATGTATTTTTACTTGTATGCATAACAGCATATAGTTGACGCATTCCAATTTAAGGTCTCCTCATGCTGGTTGCTTTATGTATCACAGTAACTTAATACCTGGTGCTAACACACCAGTACAGATTTAGATGTTTAGAGCACCATTGCTACTTCAGCTAATATGGATGAGGGGATGTTGATTAGACTGTTTCCCACCAGTGCCCTGTTTTTTCAGCAAAACTTCCCCTTTTATTTACAGACACGAAGCCATAATATTTATATTCTCATTAGTGGAATCATACACATGTGCACCACACGCACAGTTCAATTCTCCTCAACACTGCATCATACGTTATTTAAACAACTCTGGATCGTTGCAAAGAGTAGATTTCCCTTCCCATTTCATATCCTAGAAATGAAATTGGAAGGCAGAATAACAGTTTTGTCTAACCAACATACTCGGGGGTTGAAGGATGAAAACCAAAGGACGCTTTCCAGAAAAGAGCATTACCGTACTTATGCATCATCTCTGTTCTTACCTCATCTATGCCTACCAGTAATTGCCTCTTGGGCTTTCTTACCGGCAAAAAGTCTCTCCCTTTTTGGCTAGCCTCAGCTGTACGACGCTGCATACATTTCACTCAGGTTACATGGTGCACCTTTCCAGCCCACAAACATTTTAATGTAAGAATTTTTTTGTTTGTAAGAACAGACAAACCCCTTAAAGAGTTTTCCTTCCTCACAAGAAGATGCCTATGTTTTAAATCAATAAACTTTTATAACACCAAAGACTATTTCTAGTACCATATGAAATTATTCACCAGATTTCAGTTCTCTTGCACAACCATCACTTACCACTGAGAAAAGGTTGGGAACAGTAAAAAAAAAAAAGTCCCACTGAAACCTTTATCATTCCAGGCATTCAGCTAAGACCTCCTAACAAAACAGAAGTTACTTTTGCATTTTGCCCGTTTCCTGCTTATTGTTTAGTGAACCTAAACCTACACACAACGGTGCGTCCGTCTTTTCAGCAAGCATCAAACCGTAACTACCTACCCACCTACCCGGTGGAAAACCCGGGACACCGTTCAGAAATCGGGGATGCACATATTTCACGCAAACAATGCAGGCAGACGGCAGATACAGAGAAGCAAAGCCAGACTTCTCGTAATAAACTTTTTTTTTTTAAATAAGGCATTTCATTAAATAGGGGAGTGCGGGAGCCCGGTAGCCACCCTGCTGCTTCT
>NW_010528173.1:0-23678 GCF_000687285.1 Phaethon lepturus
TTCCCAGGCGCCGGCCGGGTCTGAGCGAGGGGCTGCTCCCCCCAACAGCCTGGATGCAGCCCTGTGGGGTTTGGAGGTGGGGGAAGTTTTTTTTCCTGTCGGAAAACAGGACCTGAGCGGTTTTAGCGACCGCCGCAGACGCTGCTCAAAAACCTCCTTCCCTTCGCCTCTTCGCATCCGAGCGCGCCCGACTGGAGCCCCCCTCGCCCCAGGTGTCCAGGCCGGGCACGCACCTCCGGATTGAGGCACGCGTTTCGGCTTCACCCCCCCACCCCAAGCCCAGCAGAGGAACAGCCTGTATCCGCACTACACCCCCTTCAACGACCTCCTCGCTGCAGAATTGGGGGAACGGCAACAGGTCATGTGCTGCAGGGGTCTCACCTGAATCGGCCATCAGCAGCTCTTGCCGTGATGTCACACAAGATGCGGGTGACATCTAGGGTCCTTAACAGGAACGGATTTCAGAGGATGAAAAGTTCTTCTTTTAGCACTCTCTGATGCAGTCTTGCAGTATTGAGAGGAGAGTAATGGATGCAGGGACCCTCACGAGCCAGTCTGGGATTGCATCGGTCCTCATTTAAAAAAAAAATCCTCAAGAAAAGTATGCTTGCATGTAGCAGGAACCTACTTTCAGCAGGTGCCCAAGCCTCAGCTGACCTTGGAGCAATGCAGAGACACCATCATACAGCTGACAGTCAACGAAATGGGTAGATGAAGCAATAGGGCAGCAATAGCCCCAAGCATGTTTCTGGGGCAGGGACCCTCTTTCTGCGGTTATAGCTCTGCATCCCACCTGCTGACCTCTCTCCCATCTGATCCCTCCAGCACCTGCTCCAATTTTAAGGAAGTTTAAAAAAAAAATCAGCAGCATCTTTTACTTTCCCAGACCTCTTTCAGAAATAATCTTTGATCAGTCTGAGCAGATCCCTGTCTTACGACTTTATTGGGAAAAGACCATTTTTCTAATGTTTAGAGCAACTTGTCTATCCATGGAAGAGCACTGTTGGCTCCATGAACGTGGGTGTTTGCATCCAACACAGCAAGAGGACAGATTAGGCAAAGGACTGCCTTTTAAAGGGAAACCTGTGCTGTGAAACAGATAAATATTGAGACCCCCAGAAGAAATTAATACCCAAGCTGGACATACACATTTTCTAATCCAATGCACTGTATTCTACTCCTAAACATATTGTAAAAAATCACAGAAAAAACACTTTAAATGGCCATCATAGACAGTTAAGCATACTTTAACAAGACCGTATTGTGCCTGAAAGACAACAAGAGTCCTATGAAAGAATCAAGGGAAAAATTATCATCGCCAGAAAGAAAACTCACTGCCGTGGAAATTGGTCATTAGCAATATGGCAGTACTGCAGCAGTTCAGCCAAACAGTCCAATTTGACTGTCAGCCTGCTGGTTGTGACCATTTACAGGATGTGGCTGGTTGCAATAACTCACTTTTTTTCTTAACACTGTAGGTTAAATCCTGATCACTCTTAATATCTGTTACCAGTAAAGAAATGTCATACTTGACTAGTAAAAATAAACTGTTACTCAAGTTTTCTTTAAGATGGACCTATACATTATTAAGTTACATTTTCAACACTATCCTGAATTAAAGCTTATATGTTGTTTTTAACTAAAAGCATGTTAACTGCATATGATCAGAACATTTGTTCCAGTTCAGTAGAAAACAAATGGGCTTGAATTAATAAGTACCTGCTGAAATAATCACTTTAATCAGTAACTTCATGTCAGTAGTTTTAATGCATCAAAGATCAGGAGAAATGGAGATTCACTGATTGCTTATAAGCAGCATTCAAACCTTGTCTGCTTCTACACAGCAAACTCTGCTTTGATAGATTAAAGAATTTCTTGGCTCCTAATCCAGAGGTTATTTTCCCAAGGAGCTTTCAGGAAAGGAGGGCTTGTAGCTAGTGGAAAGGTCTTACCTGTAATTCTAAACAGAACATAAATATGTTATGTGACCTGGGGGAGCTCATTGTGCTGTTTGTTTCACTTTCCTCAAAGAAACTGAATGTCTTTTACATACTGTGGGGATTATTTTGTCAATACTTCTAAACAAAAGAAATCTTCAATGGAAGGTAAGTCCCAAGTACTATTTCTTTCCTCTTTAGAAAATTTTTGGAGCATAATGATATGAAGTTAAATTTTAAACAGATAAAATTTTATAATTTTCTTCTGGGTGAAGTATATTTTCCTGACTTGGCTCCATTTGCTGGTGAGCCCATGCATCAGCCCCAAACTAAAGTAAACTCACTGTACCATTGACAATATTGCCACCTCTACTTTTAGGAGGAGCGTGCACAGCCAGCATAAGTTAGCCACACATAACGTAAACCTCTTTTCCAGCTGCTGAATTAAAATTACATGTATAACACCATAAGATGGAATCCATCACTCTTCTAACAAAGGGCAAACCAGTAGGGCTGCTGAATGGATGGCCACTTGTGCAGCCATATACATCTATAACACATCACATACGAGGCTACACCCCTGTGTTAGTGTCTCAGCTTGTGCTGTAATTGGGCAAAGGGTTTTTTTTAATCCTCCAAGGACTTTTTTTTTCAGATACACTCTTCCCTGTACAACTAATGGGCTCAGACAGCTCCATCTGTAATGAACATATACTCATTAGAGTATTGTCTCAAGGTAGCACTCTGCAAATTTACTCTTCTGATGCAGTCAAAAATTTGAAGTGAAATACCACAGTAGTGTTTAATACATTTCTAGTCTTGCCATCAGAAAGGCCTGTGGCAGTAACAGAAGGGTTGAGGTTGGAATGGGCCTCTGGAGATAATCTGGTCCAACCCCCCAATCACGACAGGGTCATCTAGAAAATGCTGCCCAGGACCATGTCGAGACAGCTTTTGAGTATCTCCAGGAACTGCACAACATCTCTGGGCAACCTATGCCAGCACCCAGTCACCCTCACAGCAAAAAGTGTTTCCTGATGGTCAGAGGGATGCTCCTGTGTCTGTGCCCACTGCCTCTGGTCCTGTCACCAGGCTCCACTGAAAAGAGCCTGGCTTCACCTTCTTAACACCCTCCCATCAGATATTTATCTACACATGTTGGTAAGATCACCCCGAGACTTCTCTGCTCCAGGCTCGGTCACAGCTCACTCAGCCTTTCCTCTTTTGGAAGAGATGCTTCTGTCCATGATCTTTGTAGCCCTTCACTGGACTCTCTCCAGTATGTCCATGTCTCTCATACTGAGGAGCCCAGAACTGGACACAGTGTGCCGGGTGTGGGCTCACCAGTGCTGAGGAGAGGAAGGATTACCTCCCTTGACCTGCTGGAAATACTTTGCTTAATGCAGCCCGGGGTACCATTCTCCTTTGCAGCACGGGCGCCTTGCTGGCTTGGTCAACTTGTTGTCCTCCAGGACCTTTTCTGCAAAGTTACTTCCCAGCTGGGGGGCCCCCAGCCTGTACCGGTGCATGGGGTTGTTCCTCCCCAACAAGGTGCAGGACTTTCCATTCCCCCTTATTGAACTTTGAGGTTCCTGTCAAACCATTTCTCCAGCCTATCAAGGTCCCTCTGGATGGCAGTGTGACCCTTGGGTGTATCAGACACTCCTCCCAGTTCAGTGTCATCTGCACTCTGCCCCATCACCCATATCATTAATGATGTTGAAGAGGATTAGACCAGGTATTGACCCCAAGGGTACACTGCTAATTACTGGCCTCCAACTAGACTTTGTTAATGACACAGGCATTCAGCCAATTTTTCAATCCACCTCACTGCCTGCTCATTCAGCCTTCATCAGCTTTTCTATGACAATCTTTTGTCAGACAGCACTGAGCGCCTTACTGAATTCTAGGTAGACAATATCCACTGCTCTGTCCTCATCTACCAAGCCAGCCCTTTCATCATAGAAGTTTATCAAGTTGGTCCCAGTTACAGAACCCAAAATGCTGTTGCCAACACCAGCTCCACAGCAAATTATTGACTTATACTATCAGTATCTTCCTCCTCCCCATGCTCTTTCCCCTTATCGGAAGGATATTAAACACCACCCGGGCCCCCATACCCTTGACTACTGCCCCTAGAGCTCAGTAGTCACTTTTGATGTCATCCAGGCCTCCCTGGCAATATAATTTGTGTCCATACAAAATAACAGCAGAGGGTAGTAGTCAGAGGGTTGGATGAGCTTCAGCAGTCCCTCCACAGTGTCCCCAGTCCTGGCCCCAACAGGCAGCAAACCTTTCTAGATGGTCAGTCAGGTCAACAGATAGGTGCCTCTGCCCCCCGCAGCAGGGAGTCACCTGTTTACATGGGCTCACCATTTCTCCCGGGTGGTCTTGCATGGTTTAGGGCCAGGTGGACCAGATCCTTTGCTTGAAGACATAGTTGACACCTCTTCAACTTTGAGAGCAGTGAATGTATTTTGCCATTGTAAGCCCTTAGGTGGGGCAGGAGCCTTTCTCTTGGTGCCAGAAGTCACCAGCTTCCATCCTTTCCACTCTCCAGCAGTTGAGCTTATCTTAATATTAGGAGTGGACACCACCTGCTTCTCTACTACAGTTGGGGTCTGGGGTTCTTCAGGTTGCTGCATCTCAGAGAAGACCACATCTATCTCCCTTTTCATCCTCTCTGATGCTGCACAGCCTGCTCAAGTCCTCCATGGAACTCCTCCACTTGGCTGCATAGTTCCTCCAAGGTGGCACATGTCCTGTGGGACAGCAGGCCATTTCTCCAGGCATCAGAGAGAAGCTCCAAGTACTCCCTGCAGCCCAGGGCTTGAAGGGCTGCATCCGCCATCCAGAGCTCAGCCTGCATCAAAGCCCCTGACTCTAGCAGAGACAGCTGCTCCAACACCTGCTGGGCAGACCACCCTGCAGCATGCCACCACCATAACTGAGACTGTCACACCAGCACAAATGCACCTGAGGGCCCCCTTCCTTATGCCCCACTATACAAACTGCTGCCTCTGGGAGCTCTGCTTTGGGCCATGGCTCTTATATAGTCCCCTCCTGAGCACGGGCTAAAGGATGCTTCACCCTCCCTAATCGGGGGCAGCTGCAACAAAGGCTCCAGGCACCCTGGGTCAAGGGCAGCTGATCATGTTCATTAGAAGCTGCTAGAGCTTCCTCCTGCCCACGCCCTGGTGGTTCCCCTTCCCTCATCCTTGCCTGGCAGCAGCAGGCACCCTCCAGTTTCTCAGAGGGTTTCCAGGTCTACCCAGTGGTACCCCAAGCTCCCCAAGCAGAATGCAGAGACTGCTGCCCAAACAGCTGCCTCTGTTGGCTGCACCCAAGAGTATCTTACTAAAATCTCCAGGCACTTGTTCCTAGAGACCTTGGTGTGCTCTCTGTGTCTTAACTCAAGTATGCATTTAATCTGTGTGAATAACCTTCAAATGTTTTATGTGTGTATATATATAAAAAATGTATTTTTTATATATGTATGTAAGTCTAATATATATATGTATAAAAATTTCAGGCTCCCTTTGTATTTGAGACATAGGCAGCCTAAAACACTGGTCGGTCTCCCCGACGCGTTCAACTGCCCATCACCATCATTTCCAGAGAGCGTGCTTGGTTGCTCGTTATGTTTGGGACCCAGAAGACTGCTGAGTATGCAAAAGGTGAAACTCTAGCGAGCTTAAACATAGCAGCATAAGAATAGCCGCACTGCGTGGTGCATCTGAATGTGCCCTATACTGGAAGCCTATAGGGGAGTGTAGGGCAGGGCAAGCAGGCAGAGGTTCCCCAGCCTCCAGAGGTCTGTGCAGCAGAGAGAGTCTCCTCAACTCACTTTCTCACCCCTCTGCCCAACCATAGATTCAGGCTGGGATGAGTTAGGGTTTATTCACAAATTCAGCTGCTTTGACCACGCGAATCATTCAGGAATTACTGACAGCCATTAAAACCAAGCGAGCTAAATGTTTTCTCTTTTAGAGCTATCCTTAGGGTATTTAATTAAAAGTAGGCTCCTGACCAAAAGAATTTAATCAGATTATCTTTCATGAAAGCATTACTGTGAAAGAACGAAATTGCTTGGGAAAGGCTTATCCCGTAACATGTTCTTCTATTATAAAAGCCATTTCCCTTCTCATTCCAGGTATTTTGCCAAGAAACAAAGGACCGTAGCTGTGTATATGGCCTTTTCTCTCTGTATAGTGTTTCAAGATAATGTGACAAGTATGACAAAAACCATTATTTTGCTGCTTCATTAAAGCAGAAATGAAGCTCTTGTCTCTCGTGGAAGGCTGCAGTGACCGGGTTAATACTGAATTGCCAGTCACTTTCTTGAAAACAGTAAAAAAAAGACTCAAACTGCTTATACATGTCAGAGGTTTTTTTATTTTTATTATGCTTACTTAACTTAAACATGTAAGGAACACCGTGGAGAAATCCCATCGTCATTAAGATCCAATTCAAAAAAATTGTGTTGGTAGAAACAGCGTTATTGGTGTTCCACTTGCCCTGCAATTCAGTCATTTGTCCGTGATACTTCAGCACGTCTGAATAATCGTTATTATTCACACGTTTATAGCTAGAGAAATGAGGCCCAGAAAGAGCAAGTGATCCATCTGTAGCCGCACAGAAAGTCTGCACGGCATGAACCTCAATCGTAGTCTCAAGCTAACGTGTGAACTAAGTGCTGGGACATCCCGGCTCACCACCCACCAGCCCTGAAAACCTTCTCTTACAACTGAAAGCCCAAGCTACTCACTTCACAGCCTGCAACGCCCGGCTGCTGAGCTGTAGAATAGAATTTCCTGTTCTGCAACAAAATTCTGGCATTTTCAACTTTGCGTTTTTATATTACAATTATTTTATATTACAATTTAATACATAATAAATTCATTAAAATCAATCTATTTTGGTATTTTAATACCACATACAGGTCGAAATGGAATAAATTACAATGGTAAAATCAGAGGAAAAATGTATCTTGTTTTGCTTCTAATCGTTTTGGAGCGTCGTTGAAACAGTTTGGTGAGACAGTGAAAGGCGTTGTACAGCTTTGCTCCCATCTAACATGTTAAACATGCTGCGCTACTGCAAAGCGTCTAAAAAAATCTGCATTTTTTCATGGGAAATGGCTCTTTCAAAAAGCTTCCTCCAGTGCAAATCAATAATTAAGGTCTTATAAGCCAAATGCTTTCAGTCGTGCATGTCCAATCTCATCGTTTGCGATGATATATTTACAGCTCCAGCTGAGACAGAGGAGATCCTGAGAGGGCATAAAGGACATGGGTATGCTGAGGCTGGGGTCCTCCTCCACTGCTCGAGGTGAGACACTCGTCCTGCAGCAAAGAAGCACAAATGCCAGAGGGTTCAGGGAAAGAAGGGGTGAGTGGGGCCGTGAGTCACTTCATCTCTTTTTGGCTGGAACCTCTCTCCATCTGTACGTACCTGGACTATGGTTAATTAATACTCCCAAAGCATGTTTGAACTGTGCGTGCTCTAGACTTTATTAGGGTTTTTTAACCTAATTAACTAATTAGGTGAAAGGACCACGTTAAGCCAGCAGTCCACAGACTGCATTACTTTTATCTGGGGCACAACTCCAAGGCAAATCACCCCCGATGGTGCCAAGTGCTATACGCCAGGCTTCACCTCCTTACTCCATAGGTTCTGCCGTGACAGATGAGCAGTTCAAGCGAGGGGGTGACTTGCCTTTCCTCCAAACTTCTCCAACTGCCATAGGGTTGTTTGACAGTGTGGTTAAAAAGAAAATCAGGCAACTAAGTTTAGACAAGAAGGGAAGAACATTTTAAAGGAGGAGCAACAAGAGCTGTTCTTATCTCTCCACTGGTCCAACCTCTTTGCATCGGCATCTAAATGCAAACTTGCTCCCTTTCTTTGCATTGGTGTCAGCCTGATAAAAGTCATGTTTTGCTTACTTGTTCTTCAATAGCATTCTTTTTGATCAAGTGAAAATAACACCTCTGTTACTCACTTGCCTGAAAATATTAACAAGATACATCTTTTATAAATCAAACAACTCCTACACGAAGACTTGGCTCACCACCTTGATTTCAAAAGAAATGTCAGGATTGCCTTCCCATTTCCCCTGACCCACCTCTGTAGTTTTTACCACCTCCTCCACCTTCTCTGCCTGTGGAAGCTGAAGTTATGGGTCACAGTCCCCGACTAATGAGCTGTTCTGTCACCTCTTTTACTGCCTTATTCTCCAGCTAAAACTGATGCAATTTTTCTTAGCGGTAAAGGGAATCTGTAACCCAATTAAAGAGGGGAGCATTTTAACCTCCTGGGGGACACGCCATTCGGTGACAGCATTTTTGCCTGAGAAATAATTAACCTCTATGGAGCACGGAAAGCACAGATCCTATGCACTGACGCCTTTCTCAGATGTCAGATACTTAGTTTTTTATACCCCTTGGCCCTTGGTGGAGTTTCTTATGTTGATCCCTCTAATGAGGCTATGCTGAGACCAGTGGGATATCAGCACTAGCACAGCCTTGCACTAACACAGCCTGTGCCACAACGAAACAAGACGTCAAGACCTTAGAAGTACGATGTGCCAAAAAGACACCACACGTTGTGTAACAGCACACCCCTCCAGTTAGGCAGGGGCTGACCCTTTCAGAAGAAAGAGGGCAATATGCATTCACTGGAAAAAAATAACGAAGGTGGGGTATGTAAAAGCAAAGCACAGCGCTGGCCGAAGACGCTGAGTCGCGGCTGACCTGCCCCGCTGGCAGGAGGGCAGGGGTCCTGGGCGCCGGTTCACAACGCTCTCCAAGTGGTCGGCGCCCACAAGTCCTGAGGAAATTCTGATTCCTGAGCGATTTAGACGTTGTGTGAAAAACTCGCTCGCTCTGCGGGAGCGCTTTTTACTCTCTTCCTATCCCGAAAGCACTGAATACTGACAGCAAAAGCTCGCAGTCTGCCTGCAGGCTGTGAGAAAGACGCAGGGCTTGCAGTCAGCACACTCCTCTTCGTCTCCAGAGTGCAGTACGGCGGCACAGTACACATCGGAGCACACATCAGGAGCTGTGGGTTCAGCTGGGTTACATTAACCTTGGCGTAATCCATCACCGCCACTTAAGTAACGGCACAGTCATCATCAAGTACTCTTCATCGTCTGGTGTGGTCTTCTTTCCCCTGGAAAGAGATTTTTACTTTCCTTGTTGGCCCCTTGGCTGATATAATTCTGTAAAGAGCCTGGAATAATATGTTCCTCACTAAATTGCCATATAATAACCTCGACAACATTGCGTCAGATCAATGTCCCGTTTCCCTCATTTATCCCCCCAAAACAGTGCCGTTGGGTAAACCGTGTCTTTCATCATCCAGCATTTGACAACTGTAACTTTATTCACCGCACCGAGAAGGAGACCTTTGGTTTACTCCGTATATAACAAATATCCCAGAGAATTATTCCTAGAGTAAGCGTTAGGAAAGATGGCAATGAAAGATCTTGTTCCACGGGACAACCAATTACACTTGTTGGGGATGGCAGCCTAAAGAGTAATGTAAACAAACACCGTGATGCAGCGCTTCCCCTCAGGACACGCTGCGTGCAATTCTGTAGTGAGCAAAGTCAGCTGAGACCCTCTTGGCCAAAATGTCGTTAGTGACATTAAGAAAATGCCACTGCTTGCTGCTTTATGCCAAGTCCAGGGACACATCAGAATGAGAGCAAATGTTGCCTGTGAATTTTAAGTCCGCCAAAAATGCAGTTTCATACAGTTTTTGCACGTATTTTTGTCATTCCCAAGCTTTACTCTAAATCAAACAAAAGATTTTCATTATTTCCTACTTGATTCAGCCACTGAACTAAGCATATAATTACTTACACTGGAACAACAGCCTTCACACCGCAAGGTTGCTAGAAGATTTAAAAATTGACACTTTTTTTTTTTTTTAGATCTCATGGGCCTCTACAGTGAATATCTAGTCACACCAGTCTTACTGCGTTCACTCACATTTCTCATGGATACTCTTTATCACCTTTTCTCCCTGCCCTTAGGTGAATCCTGAAATAATAATCCTCCAAATAATTTCTGCAAGAAATATGCAATTCTTCCTCTTCCGTGCCACTGAGGTCTGCAGCACCGGCAGAGCTGCAATACGGGGAAAAAAAAAGCTAGCTAAGAAGCTAGGTGAGAGGCTTTTACTCCTTCCTTTTGGGTGGCCACAGCGCAGTACCCGTACCTGGGCCAGGCGTAGGACCCACCTGATGCCGTCGGCGGTGAGCAGAGTCACACCTCGTCTCCACTGGCTGTCCTTGCGAGGCTCTGCTGACCGTAGCTGGAGCCCACGTAACTGTCTCAGACGTAGATATGGGCGCCTCGTGCCACTGTGGACACGGCAGAACATCCCACCTCCCTCCCAGCTGCGGCAGCAGGAGGGTACGGGTACGCTGTGGGTCCTGCCTCGTACCCGCTGCATGTTCTCTCACGTAAAAATCCCAAGCTTCATGCAACATAGATGTGAGGAGCTCAGCGCCATTTAGATCACTGACCTGCTCCTGTCACAGTGTAAAACGTTTCAATGTAGACAGAGCCTACAAAAAACCCTAGGAAAACCCTCTTCTCTTCAGCTCCTACAACTCTAGGCAGAGGAACTGCTCTTCTTTTTCAGCTTTATTTGAATGTCATTTACCCGTGGTCACCCATGTTAGGAATAAAGCATAGTTAAATTAATTTCTTTTGTCCGTGGTTAATGTAAGTGGAATTAATATGATTGAGATGGGAGTTCCAAATCCAACCTGCCTTTCAGTTTCTTTCAGTTATGTCTCATTAAAATTACCCTCTGTCATTGGTAACAGTTATGTCAGGTTTATATGCCAAGGAGAGAAGCCAGCTTCAGTGGCAGTTTTCTACCACACCAAAACCATAACATTTCTGTAACTACATTACCGAGCATCTGTATTACTATTCATCAGATGCAAATTTCTTTATGTCATTCCTAAGTAAATAAATGCATTATTCCCTAATAATGCTCTTGGATGTGCCACTTAGTTTGTGCACAATTTGCTTACATTTTTTTAACTTATAATTAATAGCCCTCTACATCTTTGTATTCAAATGAGATACTATTTTCAGGACACGGACAGGCACTGCACAACACTTAATTCTGCTCTAATAATATTTGAATCATTTAGGGGAGCAGTCATCTTGATAAAAAACCATAAAAACTAATCCAGTCGTGGTGTGAGGAATTCGTTTCCAGAGATGTGAAAGTAATCGGAAGCTGTGTACTTAGCAGCACTGATAATTTTTGGTTTTCATGTTGCTTACGCTTTTATAAAAATCTTCTTAAGAGCTCTCCTTAACCTGTTAACAAAAGTTATAGGCAGTAAGATTGTATGCATGCAAAATGAGTGTTCACTCTATTGCTTTCTTTGGTTTTATCATCTGAATCCCATGTCTTCTGAATCTTCTGATTTTCTAATTTCGTTTACTGCTGTGGTACATTTTGGCTTTTAATTACTTTCCCTCTACACAGCACAAAGACATCATTGAAAAGCTCAATATAGAGAAGCTTTGCAAGCTACTCTAACAAAAAACCCTGAAGATGATCCAAAACCCAGTGAAGTCTGTGAAAAACCTCCCTCCCTGTGTCCTTTGGAATGGTCCCAAATAAGCTGCTGCATCTTTGTGCCAAACTTGCCCCCCAGAAGGAAAGCAACAGCGACCTGGCTCCAGATTTTGTTCCTTGCACAAAGCACTGGAGAAGAGATGACAGCACCTCGGCTTCTCACTCAAGCAGTCCAAATGATGAGCCCAGCACATTTCACAGAATCACAGAAGAGTTTGGGTGGGAAGGGACCTTCAAAGGCCATCAAGTCCAACCCCCCTGCAGTGAGCAGGGACATCTTCAACTGGAGCAGGTTGCTCAGAGCCCTGTCCCACCTGGCCTGGAACGTTTCCAGGGATGGGGCAGCTACCGCCTCTCTGGGGAACCTTTCACCACCCTCATTGTGAAAAATGACTTTCTTCTATCTAGTCTGAATTTGCCCTCTTTTAGTTTAAAACCGTTACCCCTTGTCCTGTTGCAACACGCACTGCTAAAAAAGCCTGTCCCCATTTTTTTATAAGCCCCCTTTAAATATTTGCACAGGAACGTATGCGAGTGCTTATACGCCAGCCCTGTTCTTAGAGACTCTCACTGTAGGAAAATGAGAAAATAAACTACTTAACTGTGCAAGTAATTTCAGCTGTAGCCGATTATCCATCTGCTAATACAGTGCAGCCTGGAAGCTTTGCCAATGACAGATTAAGGTCAAACAAATGATCATTCCTGCGAGATACGCTCCTCTTCCTAAATGTATTTTTCTTTCTTTATGTTATAAAATGCTGATCAAAGAGCCTGTAATAATGTTATATTAGTATAAATTTATTGTAGCGAAGCTACAGCAAGTTTCTGGAATCATACTGGGGTCCAGACAAGCCAGCCGGTATCTGTTTAAGACAGAGCCTCTGGTCTCAGGAGCTTACAGGGCAAAAAGGCAGAACACAGGAAAAAAATGCAGAAATGAAGTGCTGTTATTCCATTTTACAGGGGCTGAACCAAAGCAGAAGGCTTGCGGGAATGGGGCGTATGAGGTTTGCAGACACTGAAATAACAGTGGCAACTTTAAAGCCCGCATGCAGCGACAGAGCGAGGCTGGGACTCCCTCGTGATAACGCCTTTCTCCAGACTTCGATTTGTGCTGACTTGTTTTTGCAGAAGCACTTTTTCTAAAAGGTTTTTAAAGATCAGCTTGAGACAGCTCTGAAAACCCCAGCCTGCACAGCTGAGCACACGCGCGCACACCACACGCAACGGAAGGCAAGGTCTCAGTACGAAAAGTGTTAAGCAAACCGAGTTACCGGGACTGCTACGTCTGCAGCCCAAATTATGAGACGTCAGAGACCAACAGGTAATCAGTAGTATTTAGTTTTATGACTGGAAGGTTACACAAAGGGAATTCAGGCGTGTTTCAGAGTCAGACACAGGTCTTAAGTACGACGTATAGGTGAGCCTCGTTCCCTCGGGCACATTGCTCAAGAGTTTTAAACCTTTGCACAAGCTGCCTTGAATTTTACCAGTGCTCTGACCACCAGAAAATGCTCTTTCCTCAAAGCCAGACACAGAACACGTAAGCTGAGGCTGATAAGACTGACCTCTTTTTTTTTTTTTATAGAGCACTTTAATACCTACTGATGAGAAACGCTGCCTGGAAGCTGGGTACCGTTACGTAAACCGAGCATCCTCACGCCAGAAATCCGCAGATGTCTCACAAATTCTTGTGTAACGGACTGGCAGCGCGGTGCGTACGTTGCCTCCTCGCAAAGAAGCTGCTTTGGGCGGAGGACGAGAGCCTACCTAACCTGTCCCAGAGTAGCGGGGCTCCGACGGTGCCCCATCTGTGCCGCTCGCGGCACAGGTAGGAAAACCCATAGTGGGTCACTGCCTAATTAGGGACCACAGTGAGAGTCCCTGTTTCTCCTTATCTTTTATATTTCCTGGTAAAAAAGAAAGAGAAAAAAGAAATAATACGAGAAGTGAAGTAAAGCCTGACTTTTTAAAGGGAATGGTTCCACTGTGAAACAAGTTTTGTCACACACTAAAAAAGTTTTTTCAAAGGAGACGAAGCACAAAGAGAGGGGGGTCACAAGCGCCCACTAATTTCAAGTACACTGCTGGGGGTGCTTAGGATCTGGATTTTGTCAGTGCATATAAGGCAAACAATTTACATGTATTTAGATACTTAACACATGTGCCTAATTACCTTCATCTTTCCCTTAAGAATTTTACAGGACGCCCGCTCTCTTCAGCGTAGGTACCTTCCAGCTGCAGCAGCGATGATCAGTGTTTTTGAAAGAGGGATCAAGGACTTTGAAAAGAAGGAATCAAGACCCTCTGAAAACCAGGAACACACGGCTAGTCAGCTTGGTTCAAATGGCTGAAAGGTGACACTGCTGGGAAAAAGAAGTCATCAAAATATTTACGGAAAGTCAACTTTCAAAGAGGACACCAGAGGTTTTTTTTGACATGCCAGAACAGCACACTTGTCCTTTCTGTTTTGCCCTTCTTGAAAGCAGCAAACCAAATTAGGGTAAAAAACCTTAAAGTCATAAAAGCAACCTTCCTAAAACCTAAGGAATTTTGCCTGAGCATTTAAAACTTGATGAATTTTTAGGTAACAGAACAGGTTTCCTTATAATGGGGAAGTGTTTAAGCTGCCTGAATTCCATCAGGACCCAAGAGGCTGAATCTCTGTTGTGGAAGGCTTGATGTTGATCACAAACTGCAGAAACTTCTCTCTTAAAGTCCAGCACAGTTGTATAGCTAATGAAATCTGCTCGCCAGTAATGAAAGGCCGGTCGTAATGAAATCGCTTTATTATGTCCTGGGGCCACACATGAAAAGCCTGCAATACAGGAACTGAAATTAAGGGTAGGTGCAGAAAAGTGGCCAAGAACTTGTTGGTTATAGATGCTGGACTGCCTATTATTTCTCAAAGATTCTTCTGCCTCTGTAGCAGAATAATGGAGCAATACAGTGTGGGAGTGCCCGTTGTACTACTAACCCGTAAATATATGTTCCTCACCAGAACTGTCAGCCAGGTGTACTTTCAAACCACTGATTCCTAACTGCTAAATTTCAAATCATATGGAGTTTTTACTAATTAATAACTGACTTGCAAAGTCGTTGAGATACCATCGCACTGTAACCATCAGCAAGCATTGGGAAAGTGGGATCTGTATCCCAGACTGCAGCAGAATTAGCTCAGACAGGCCATGAATTTGGAGACTACTCCCAATTTGTGCATCGTTTTGTAGGAAATGCATCACAGTGGATTCACAGATTTCGAGGACCACCACACTCCAGCTTTCAAAGATCGTGTAATCAGCAACATAAATAACCAGATTATCTTCAAAAGCAACAAGTATTTAAAAGAGCATACTTATTGTTCCTTTTACTCACCTTTCTAGTTTAAAAATATGATTTCCAGATAAGCAGGTGATTTCAGGAGCTCTGACTTCGAGCAAAAAATGGGAACATCGTGAGACTCCATTGGAAACGGAGACGATTTCACAGGACCGTTGCCTATTCCTATTATTGTTAAGGAGTTTTCCCACTAGGATGTATCTTGTTCTCAAAAATTACCCCCAGTGGACCTCAAAGCTTTCCAAAGCTCATTAACATGTCTTTCACCATCAGCCTTCACTAAAACCTCTGCTGGAACCCTCCAGTTGCGTTGGCAGCCTCCTTGGCCACGTGGACTTGGGAGTTAATCCCTCTTTCGGAGTCTCCAGCCTAGGGACGGTGTTGGCATTGACATGCAGAAGACAGTCCTCCTCGTGCTCCCCCGAGGAACGAAGAACCGTTGCTGGCACCATGCCTCGCTTTCCAACCAGACCAGAGGAGCTCCACCAGAGAAATGTGCCCCGCTCCGTATTTCTAAATAGCCCAAATGCTGTAATTTAGAAAGCAGATTATCAATTGACTTAATGAATGGATAAAATTCATTTTCTCTCAGCTCCCTGCTGACAGGCCAGGTGTACGCTGGGGAGCAGCGCCTGCCTGGGGTGGTTTTGGGCTGTGGAGCTGGGCTGGGGAGGTCTCTTGACTCAGCCCATCCCACCCGCTCAAAACCCTGGAGGAAGCAAACCCACCTGCTGCACGAAGTTGGGTGTTCTGTTGACGGGGGTTTGCACCATCTGTGCTGAGCCGACGTACCAGCAGGCAGAAAGAGGAACACTACCGATAGC
Source organism: Phaethon lepturus (assembly GCF_000687285.1). Lineage (NCBI taxonomy): Eukaryota > Metazoa > Chordata > Aves > Phaethontiformes > Phaethontidae > Phaethon > Phaethon lepturus. The sequence continues at coordinate 15,713 of NW_010528173.1, forward strand.
AGCACTTGTGCCAGCGCGCTGGGCATACGCAGCCCAAACACGGCTCGCTCCAGAATACTTAAATAGGGAAATGACGTGTGAATTGAACTTGGCTCTCACAGCACTCAGCTCTGCATCTCTTGCAATTCTGGTGTGGTTTAAAGTGTTATGAATGCATTTGTCTTGCCTGCTAAGGGATTTACTGCACCGAGGGTGATACAACTGGGGTGCAGAGGTTGGCGGGTGCCACTAGAAGGAACGCTGAATCCCGGTAAACAGCTACTGCTGTCACTCCAGGAGAGGAGGAGGATGTAACCTGCGCGCCGGCGAGCCGGGCGACGTGGCTCCCCTCCCTGGCGCGGGACGTGTTCGTCTCCTCTCAGCCCCCCTCACCCAGGGAAGCCCCAGCCCTCCGCCTCCCCGTGCCCAGAGGGGCTGTGCTGGCCCCGCTCCCCTCTCTCCCGGCTGCGAAATCACCCGGAAAGCTCGCTCGCCCTGCTCCCTCTGTGCCGTCAGGAGCCTTCTGACAGCCGGCGCTGTTCAAGTATTTAGGAATGCCTTGTGTGGTATAAAACCCATGACACCGGCTGAAAACATGCATACGATCCAGGAGCTAACCCTTACCCAGGGCTCTGCCCGTTTTACACCGCCGCATCTTGCTGCAGAAGTTGTCCCAATGGCATCAGCAAGGGAGCGTCTCCGCCAAAAGACAGTGCTGCTTCGCACACATAAAAACAACTGAACCTCACCAAGATTGCTGTAGCCAGTCCTCATCTAAATGACGGTATCTCTTGGCTGTATAAAAGGCATTTCATTATCTTTCACAACTATCATTCTAAAAAAACCCTTTTTTGTTTCAGAAACACAGGGGATGCTTTTGGTTCTAACACAAGGAAAGGTTTACAGGTAGCACAGTTCCAGAGTTAGGTTTAATATGGGTAAGCAAAAGGCCAATTTGTAAAACTAGATGTTAGATCTCTATTCTTTTTCAGGATTGAAAAAGGTATTTTTAATTTAACTAAGAACAAAAGAGAGGTGCAGCAGAGGGGTTTTTAAGTTGAAGGACATGTCACTGGTTTTGATTGGCAAAAACTTCCCTCCTGTGGTTTAACTTTAGAGCGCACTACAGCATAGCACAATGCAAAATCTTACAGCAGTGTTGATGGTTTTGTTATAGCTAGAATGGGTTTCCCTCTCAGTAACCTTATTTGAAGATATTTACCTTTGTAATAAAAATTAGCAACAGCCTTACTTTTTAAAATGTGTTGCATCCTCTTATTCCCGAAACAAAATTTTCAGTAGAGTTTGCAATCAAACACAGCTCAATATACAAGTCCCTGCTGGTAAATCTCATTGCTAGGTGATAAGCAAGATGCTATTTTTATAAGCCAATCAACAAAAAAATTAAATCAGCTTGCTAGCAACTTCTCAGTTCTCTCTTACTCTTTTTGTAAATAAAATCCCTCCTGGAAATTTCTAGGAAAAGTCAAGGTTTATTTTTCCTGTTTGCATTCTGAAATGGCGTTTTTCCCAGATCAGTTAGTTCACACCGAGCCTTTGTACCAATTATGCTTCATTATGTTTCTTGTAATGCTAATATGCTAACTGGTGTAATGAAACTTTTACGAGTAATATAACAAACTGCATTCACAACTAAGGCAAAGCATGTACCTTTCCCGGACCGCCAAAATACTGTCTCCAGGCTTCCAATGGGAGACTTACCATCTGTCTCAGCAGTGGCTCCCGGCCTGTGCTCCCCCTTATTGACTGCCCATGTGTGGGGCAGAACACGGCCAGGATGCTCAGTGCCTCCAGGCAGGACACGCCACCTCCAGGCAACAACCAAGAAGGAGATACCTGACTTGACTTTCACTCCTCTGCCAGAGGAAGAGAAATATACAGTCAGATGGTGTGGATGCAGAGCTAAGGTAAAGGAAGAGCCTGTCTTCTTCCACCGCCGATTACTAAATTAGGCAGCGTCACTGTATTTTCTGTGTCATTTCTGCTGAAAATGGAAAAAGCCCTGCTTTGGCCACGTGCCTTAATGTGAGAGGGAGGACAAAAAGGGCCAGTAAGTCCAAAACATTCAAGTTTTGCAGTTAGAACAGCCAACTGTTACGAGTCCCACAAAATCCATGCATTCATGCAATGCGTTTGGAGTGCCATGTGGTCGGCACTTCGTTAACAAATTGCCCGTTAGCAAAGAGAAGGCACCAGTCATGCTGTTCGCTGCCATTCTCTGGACTCCCTTTCAAACAGGACTGCCCGGATGCGGAAAAGAATGGCGTGCAAGCCCTCTTCTAGAGAGCCGCGTCGTCTGGCCCTGTCCCTTCCCTACTGTCCTCTGGGAAAGCAAGGTGCTCTTTCTTCCCTCTTCTCTCTTCATCGGGGAAGCGCCTTTCCCACAGCCACCCACAGAGTAGATGATACATATTTTCCTTTTGTGTGCAATTCCTTCATCAACGTGAGACAGACCGTAGTGAAGGAAACCGAAGAAATCCAAATACAACTTAACTTCAAGGGCAATGAAGATATGTAAGGAGAATTTCCTCCTAAGATCTTGGTACTGCACAAGTGCAAGTGAGTAGAGGAGGGTAATTTAAATGCAAATATCTACTGCTGAACATAAGACAAAGCTCCAAAACCTAAAGAGATTCAAGATGTCCTTGACTATGACCTAACATTGCCCTAATCACTAAAGCAAGAACGTTTAACTTGGTTACAACACTTCTGGCATAGTAAGTGTTCAGATTTCCAGGATTCCCAAGAATGTGCAGTCCTTTGATTTCATAGGTTGCAAGCGTTTGCAATTCCTGTCACTAATTTAGCTGTCAAAGTCCGACCATAGATTTTAAATTGGAAGACATTGACCTTGACCTCTTTATTTCAGTTTCACCAACTGAAAAGCAGAGATAACAATATTTACCTATCTCAGTGTCTTCTGATTATTAATTGCTGCTTCTGAAGCAGTTCGACTATGGAATTTTCATCCCTCCATGCTGCCTTCTTACAGAGAAAGTTAAAAACTTTCTTGTTGCAAGAAGCAGTCAAAAGGCAATTACATCAGAGGATGTTTCCAGAGAAAATACAACCACACAGAAGCATCTACTTCCTTTACTGAATCAGTGACAGACTTTATTTGGAGTTGTAAAGAACGCACAGGCAACGAGAACAGTGCAGGAAGGAGACACTGCACTCTCCATTTGGTATTCCTTGATAACCAGCTTTGTACACGGGGTCCGAAGGACCCTCCGTACATGCCCTCTATGGCATAATATGCTTTGAACAGTGACAGCTCTTAATTTTAACACACTATATCCGTACAGAAGAGCATGGATAGTAACAACTGAAACCAGTGGAACTGCATGGAATACACCACAAAAGTGTAGTCAGTGTTATCCGCTGACTCGCCCCTCTAGCTTCTTCTGTAGCAAATTAACAGCAATATATTTTCTTGAGTGGGAGAATTCTGATAAGAAGAGATGCAACACAGTGAGTAAGATATTTAAAATTGCTTAAACAACGATGACACGGGAGGCATGGTTTCTAAAGAGGTATATTTTACAGCTAATCTGCTTTCACCTGAGCATCTCCTGGGATAAGTCACGGGATGTTTGTGATTTATGAAAATTGCGCTAGGAAAACACCAGGAAGCAAGGGGACCATTGGGTGAGATGAGCATTTATTTATTTTAACCTGGTAGTATGGCAATTTAAATGATTTCAGGAAAACATTAAATAAATAATCTCCTTGAAGAGAATCACATTTCTGCATGAGTATCACCCTGCTAGAGACAAGGAAACCTCATAGGTAATGTGCACAATATGAAAATAATAATAGCCCCACAGTTATTCTATGAGTTTCTAAAATGTTTCCAAACCACACATTTCTTTGTCAGGTCACTAATTCACTAAATCACTTAAATACATGCACAAAGCCTTTCCAGAATATTTAAGCATATTTATCTTTCAATACAAGCCTCTAGTTAACCGTCTGATTGCATACTCTGGTGGAACGCCAGTTAACACCAGAAAAGCCAATTATCTCAGGAAGAGGCGGGAGAGGAAAAACAAGAAATCCGCTGAGCATGGTTCATTGCACATAGGTTTCCAAATATAGGGTGTTATTATTTTCATACTGTGCGAAGAAACAAATGCAAACTCTGAAACCCCGTACTGAAGCAACAAAGTGGTCTAGCGTTCACGTGGCCTTGCGGGAGACCACTTTGCTTCTCAGTGTCCTGGTTTGTATTTAAGAATGTAGAAGAAACAGTCGGAGAAAAATCCAATATACTGAATATAATAACTGTGTTTGTCATAAAGTACCATTTATAATATTTACTGGCCAGCAGTCATTATGTTCTGAAAAGATAAATAGTTCCAAGATGACCACTTGTAGCCCTTCAAGGAGCTACACCATATGTATTCAGATGGATTTCTCTAATGGTCTCCGTGAGGAGCCGTAACCCCTTCCCCATCCGCCTGGCTATACAGATTTGGACAAGGTATTTCAACCATGAGTCATTTAAAGCGTTTGAGCAGTGCCAGAATAAGACATCTGTATGTTTGAGGTTATATTATACAATGCTCTGCTGCATTTGAATAGTCTCTAATTCAATTTCAGCACCTATAAAACGAGCATGATATTCACCTTTACAACATGAGCTGAGACGCTTTGCTGAGACATGTCACTCGATGCAAGTTATATCCTGAAGCACTCCAAATTCTTACAGGAGGGCGGATAATAAAATCAGATGTTATATATGAATAAGTCATGGCAACAGAACTTCTGGACTTTCCCATTAACTTCTTTACTTTGTGAAATTATTTCTGTTTCTGCTTTTATATCCATGTTTGTCCAGTACTGGATTGCATTGGATAGCATTGTCCAACCCCCAGTTTGAATTAGACAAAACTGAAATAGAAAGAGGATTAAAAACGTAATATTGCAGAAATAGAAACTGGGTCACATATTAAGGCTTTCTCTGGGGTGTTCCAGAAAAATTGGAATTAGGATGAATTCAGTACTGACTCCTTTACAATTTACTGATGGGGGGCAACAGTAAGGACAGATCGACATGTATGTGTGGTAATTCCATGGCTTGAAGTCAAAAACTATCTGAACCTCTACAAAACTGTGATGAACTTACATCCCAAACACTGCAGGAGTAGAGAGGTGTACCGTTATCGTCATTCAGGAGCAAAACCTGAGGGGTGGAAAGGCTCGAAGCTCCCACAGTCGTGCAGGAAATCTGTAGGAGTGAACTGATGTTAAGCTGCAGAAGTGCAAGGGTAGATGTGCTATGCATTTGCTCCATATGGAACAACATCAGCAGGCTTATTCATACCAGTGTCAACCCAACCTATTTTTGGTTGCATAATTTGACAATAAAGGAAGAGGAATAATTTTAGGAAAATGTGAAGCAAATGCATGGTTTATTTCCTGTATGTGGAAAGAAATTCCTTTAGGGAGGAACATAAGATTTTGGTGTAAAGATAATGTTACTTATTTATTTTAGATACCCGAGTGACATGTTTTCACAAATGTATGTGGGGAGTCCTCTGCTACACTAGAGTTCAAAAATAAATTAACAGTTCACAAAGAAATTCTCATGCACACTAATCCAGTTAAAATCCTGATGATCCAATAATTATAATCTAGTAATGGAATATATATGGAATTTTTTCCCTAATCATTTTTATACACGTATTAATTTCTAGTATTGTGTTCTTTTTGTAAAAGATATCAAAATACAGGAAAAGAAAATTAAACTTATTATTTGATATTCTGCTCTCCTATTCTCAGTCTTCATTAGCCTTTGCCAATGAAAAGGACAACCATTCACATTTCAGTGAATGTTTCCACATTATGAGCATGTGTAGCTTTTTAAGAAATGATATGCAAAAAGATAATATATTTTTAAGAAATAATATGCAAAAAGAAATAATATGCAAAATAATATGTAAAAAGAAAAAAAAGTATTTTGAAGTAGATATTTCTGTAATCCACTTGTCAGAGATGGCAGAGCCCCAGACAAGGATTTTATGCGAACTTCTGTTTTCCCTCAGTATTTTAATAAAGCAACATCTGAGCAATAGCAATAAATTTTTATCAGTTTTCTCCCGAGAAATTCCCTAAGACAGAAATGAAGAGAAAAATTAAAACAGGAGCCCAGTGCTGGAGAATTACTGAGAAGCCTCAAGGTTCTTCACCATCAACAGTAGCATATATTTGAAACGAGCAGCTCTGTGGGACTCTATCCATCTCTCCTGCCTTCACTTGCATTTGCTCCTCCACTGTCAGCCTTCTACCCACCACCTTCAAAAATAATAAAACAACAAGCACAAGATTAGCATATTTGACGTGCCTTACCAATGCTACCACAGTCGTTCTTCATAGTCCTGTGGAAATAATCCCAAAAGAGTTAATTGAGTGGCTTCCAAACTTCCTCCAGTGAAGCTGAGCCCCACCAACCGATGCAGAGGTTGAACAACGGAGGTTGAAGAACACTTTCCAGGTGCTCCTTGCTGACGGGGAACTGCCCTACCTGCTCAGGACTGGCACAATTTACCTTGAGAAACGTACCTGCTGCTAGCCGCTGCTATCCTCAGGGAGCTCAGCACTGGCAGGGCTTGCAAGGTTTGAGTACAAGCTAAGCCGAGATCAGCTAGACCCAATACCGTGCCTTGCGAAAACAGTATTTTTGTAGAATAGGTCATGCTTTAGACGTCAAGTAGAAATGAAATACAGGTTCATGTTAAAAGCAGAACACCGATTATTTTCATTCATAGCTGGCAAATGAAATTAAAAGAGCGAGTATCAATCTTCTACACTTACGTCCCTTTGTTGTATTAACTGCACAGAGACAGCAATGGGCTGGTATTACAGATACTTTAAACAGCATTTTGTCTGACTGACCACCATCTGGAAAATACCAGCAACTGAAAAAACACTAACATTTAGCAAGATGATTGCTAATATTTCTTATTCTCTGGCTCCACTCTCTTCGTTCAACTCAAGCCTTTGGTTTCTAGGAAACATATGCAACTTCTACCCATAGCTCCTTAGCAGATGTTACCTTTCAAAGCAAGCAGAATTTCGCATCAAATCTTGGCCAGAGCTTAGGAAAACTAAGGCTCTAACCCTGCTCCTTCCAAAGGACTTTGTAAATGGGGAGGTCTTAGCAAGTTCTGCTGAATCTGTTCATTTGTAAACACCCTCCCCACCTACCTTCCCGTTCAGGAGTCTCTCTTTGGCTCTTTCTAATTGACCGGAAGCGTTTCCTCGGTGATCTCTTCCGCTTGATTCTTAATCCTTACCTTGGATGTCTTCTTCACACGTACCTCACCACCAGCAGCGCACAAATACAGCGCATCGCCTGATGTCTTTTGGCTAGGTTAATGGCACTCTCCTGCCTCACAGCAGCTGGCCTGCCGCAGCCCTCGCGAAGCATCCAAATAACAGATACTTGGCGTAATAAACACCGGGTTGGATTCATTAGTCTGCAAGCCTTGCCAAGAACCCAGCAGCTCCAGGAACCCGTTTGCTTACAGCCCTGTGTAAATATTGTACGGAGACTAAATTCAAGCAGCCAGCTTTTGAAGCCGCGACCAGTCTGTTCTGAGGACCAGCGCAGGGCTTGGAGGCAGTGATGCCGAAAGCACGAATTGCTATCAGCCCGTCTCCAAGAGTCAAAAAAAGTGCTGTCAGTAAAAAGCAATACCCCACCTCTTTTAGTGCCTTGTTTCCCTCAGTGCCCACATTTACTCCACAGACAGCCTGGGGGCACCTGTAGAGACCCATGGCACGGCCCAGGTTAGCACTGAGGTGATGCTGGCTTAGGTCACGCCACCAGACCCGTTGGCCGCGTTGGCCTTCGGGAGGCTTCAGCTCCTCTCCCGTCTGTGAGGACGGGCAGATTGCTCGAGGGAGGTTTCCTCGTGCTCTGAACGTTTCCTTTGGCCGCTCTGGTGGAAGCGCCGAAGAG
>NW_010528173.1:23709-27735 GCF_000687285.1 Phaethon lepturus
CATCTTCTGTGCGTCTCCAAAAAAGAGCTTTTGCAAGCTGTTCAAGAGAGAAGGAAAGCAAGGAAGCGGGACGGCTCTTTATGTTTTACGTATTGCTACGACCGCTCGTCCCACCAGCTCACGACACGCTGCTCCATCCTTTCACGTGCTCCCAGCCCAAACCTGCAGGGCGATGGCTGAGGAGGCAAGCGGCTGCAGGAAAACCTACCCCATGTGCAACCAAGCATTTATCAAACTCTTGGATCGCTGAGGCCCCTTCAGTCGCCGGTTTGTGGGAATACACCAGGAAGGTGCATGACCAGCATAAATGCCTTACCAACAAATGCTAACTAAGCCTCGGATTCTCCTCTGGTAGATTTTTACAGGCAGATAAGCTGAGGAAGAGAGAAATACCCTCACAATTTCAAAAGTGAGTGCATAGACGTCTGATGGGTAAGACTAACACATAAAGAAGCTTCTTGTTAATTGGAAATTTCGGATACCTAAACAATGTAAGCAACCAAAATGAAATATTTTGTATTTTATTATGGAAGCCAATGGTTTTGTTCTGACTAGATTTCATTTTTAAGAATACTGGCGATAACTTTCAGTGTGTTGTGAATTTTTTCCTTAGGTTAAATTCTTGAATGTGAGAAGGACACTTAACACTCACTGAATCTTCATACTAATATTACTATCGCACATGAATCTCATTAAATCTCTGTCTCAGAATTGTTTGTAAATGAAATGGTTTACAGACCTTAATGAGGCAAACTGGGGGTGCCTGGTGCTATAGTCATTCCAAAGATTGATTTCTTCAAGGGAAGCTTTGTCTGCATAGGGACAGGTGGGATCTGCTCTGGATATTTTAATTTCCTGCCTTGTTAATTCCCAGCAATAAATTTTGATGAGATGCTGATGATGATAATGACTAATAATTCTGGGCTATTTGCTTTAAGATTATAATGTTTATTTCTTTGCTTTTATTAAAAATTTTATAAATACCAGCACTTAACTTCAATTATGTTAACTGGTATCTTTTCTAGATGAAAGGTTTGAAGCTGTCCTCTTACAAATGCCATGAAAACAGCTTTTTTTTTTTTTTTTAATAATTTGAAAGCATTTGCAGACTTATTCTATGGCCTTTCTTCACACTGTTTTAATTTGATTTGCACACTGAAGCACAAATGACAAGAAACCCTGTTTGCCACCTACGAGCTGTGTCACTGAAATAACTGAGAAACCGGACATAATCTGTTTTAAACCTATAACTGTGCCTGAGCAGACTAGCCTCGGTGGGACCCTCTATGCTGACAAGATAAACCACTGCAGCATCATCTTAAGGAACCATGTAACCGTTTATATCCGTTTAGCTGCACCTTTCTGTTCTAGCTTATTGTCAAGCTGCACGGAGATTAAATAATTTGAACTACAGTCTCAACAGCGGGTGTAAAAGTGAAAAATTAAATGGGAAACACAGTGCCCGCTCTGTACCAGCCTGACGCCTTGCTTTGAAAGCTCAAGCAACACAAAACTGTTCTTGGAGAGAAAGGATGAAAGCGTCAAGCTCAGGCGAGAGAAAAGAGCTTTCGTCTCTGAGGTCCCCGCAGAACCACTCCAGCTCTGGGAGCCAGCGGATTCATTTCTTCTCCCTTAATAAGCCAGTAAGGTAAACTCTGAGCAGAGGATAAAAAAAAGCATGAATTTTCAGAGTCAAACATTTTTTTTTTCTTGTATTGAAATAGTTGCTCTTTCCATAGGGTTTTTCAGTATGTTGTGTTTTTTTTTTTCTATTCAAGGTTGCTGCTGCCTTCATCTTTGTTAACATATTTCATATAAATAAATAAATAACCCCCCCCCCAATCTGGTAAATAAAGTAAATCTTTATTCTTCTGATAGAAATAAAGCAAGTATATAATCTGATGAATCAGTTCTTACAGCTGAGCTGAATCTTCACCCCCAAAAATTTTTGTCCCCATCTAGTTAGACTTTTTTTTTTTTAATTTTTCTGCTATTCAAAGTTACTAGAGCCAAATGTCTTCCTGAGCTTTTACGATGAGTTCAGGCTGAGAACAATGCAAAAGCTCCCCACCAGCTGCAGGGTCTTAAGGAAAAATTAAGTTCTCCCAAAATACAAGTGCCACTCTAAGAAATGACATTCCATTGAGCAGATCACTGGCCACACTAATGGAGTAGGAAACAAAAATAAACTGAATAGAGCCCATAAACTTTGTGAATGCAAATACTTAACAAATTGATAATCTGTTAATTATCAATTAACAATAGGGGTAAAAAGCTAATCCTATGGAGCTTGTCATGCTGCAGGTAAAGCCAACTCGGAAGCATTTGATTTGGGAACAGACACTTACAGCAGTACCAGAGTAAGGGCCTCGCTTTCCACAAAGAAATAACCAAAGACTGGCAGCATCAGCATGAACACGGCTGGTAATACACGTCAGCTGTGATCTCAGAGGTGTCTGGAGGTAGGAGAATAGTTTAATCTCCTTTTTTCCCAGTTTAGCTTCTTTGCAGAAGCAGCCAATCAGGGAGCTATTTATTACTAATGCTGATTACAGATATCCTTCTGCTAGGTGCTGGGCTAACCCGGCCAGGTAGAGATCAGCAAGAAGCCACTGGGCTTTGTGTCACCCGTGACGTCTGGTTCACATGATGTTTTCTTGAAAGACTGTAAACACCTACTACTCAGACTCCTTTACTCACAGCTACCCTTTACTTTCCATTCCTACCTTCTTTTAATGAAAAAGCGTGTATCATACTCTACCGCATGCAGGAATACCAGCTCATTTCTTTCCCATCAGACAGACAGGGACTCAGACCCTGGGCGTCCACCTGCCTGGAGCACATCATATATATGAAAAGCTGGACATGAGCCGGCAATGTGCGCTTGCAGCCCAGAAGGCCAACTGTACCCTGGGCTGCATCCAAAGCAGCGCGGCCAGCAGGTGGAGGGAGTGGATTCTGGAGCCCCCACCTGGAGTCCTGCATCCAGCTCTGGAGCCCTCAGCACAGGAAAGACATGGACCTGTTGGAGCGGGTCCAGAGGAGGCCACCAAAATGCTCAGAGGGATGGAACAGCTCTCCTGTGAGGACAGGCTGAGAGAGTTGGGGTTGTTCAGCCTGGAGAAGAGAAGGCTCCAGGGAGACCTTCTTGCAGCCTTCCAGTACTTAAAGGGGGCCTACAGGGAAGATGAGGACAGACATTTTAGCAGGACCTGTAGTGATAGGACAAGGGGTAATGGTTTTAAATGAAAAGAGGGCAGATTTCAACTAGATAGAACAAAGAAATTTTTCCCACTGAGGGTAGTGAAACACTGGCACAGGTTGCCCAGAGAGGTGGTAGATGCCCCATCCCTGGAAATATTCCAGGTCAGGTTGGACGGGGCTCTGAGCAACCTGATCTCGTTGAAGATGTCTCTGGTCCTTGCAGCGGGGTTGGACTAGATGGCCTTTGAAGGTCCCTTCCAACCCAAACTATTCTATGATTCTGTGATTCTGTAATACAAGGTTCATTTCAAAGTGCTGTTGAAGAAACCAAGTATCCATCCTGTGTTGTTGGCCAAAGGCTTTCCCCCACTGTTTCCCTGCCAGAGAACGGTGCTAATCCATGGCATTTGAAAGGGAAAAAGGTTTCAGAAGAACTGTGACAAAACGGGAGCTCAGTTTATACGTGCATTATTCCTCTCAACCTAATCTCCAAATCCCCTCCATAAAAAGTACATGCCTGACATCTCTACAGTTGTTAAACTGTCGGGGCTGTGTTATGTGATTTAATGAATTATTTGCTTTAAACTAAGCTCTCCCTCAAAGCGTTCAAATTCTGTATAACTATTTGCCTTAGTTTCAGTATTTATTTAAAAAGATGAATTCTACACGGGCTGGTTGTAGTCCTGAAAAGTTTCGCATACATCGCTGTCATCAGGGCGACCCCGCAATTCGTGCCGAACGACTCGTGGCACCCTCTCCCCACTGCCCCCACCTCTCCCACCCGCGGGTGGGCTTGCGGTGGGCGATCTCTCCGCCCAGAAG